>NW_026989136.1:10000-25684 GCF_030222135.1 Aotus nancymaae
GGCAACGTGCCCAGAATCTCGTCCATCCCCGACCCGGTCCCGCTCCGGGAGACCGGCACGCCCCACCGTGGGGGACGGTTTCCCAGGCCCAGGCGGCCCGACCCGTTGCCCCGCACACAGCGCGGCCATCGGCACCGGCCACGGCTCGGCACGGCACGGGAGCGGACAGAGAGCCGGCTCACACGCCAGACTGGACACGCCACGCGCACCCAGCGTTCAAGCTACGACGCCCCCAACGGCCAGGACACCGGGCCAGGCCCAGCGGGACCCTCCCCCGACTCAGAGGGGGGAGGCGCGGGCCACAGTAGGCATCGAGCGGCGCTCGGTCCCCACCGCGGGGACCGGCGGACCCCTCTCTCTCCCATCACCGAGAAGAGGGAACTCTGCCTACACGTGAGCGAATCCAATCGCTGACGGCAGCGCTACCACAACGCAGAGAGAGGCGGCGAGCCGGGGGAATCCGGTACACCCCAAGGCACAACCTCTCAGATCGCTAGAGAAGGCTTTCTCACCGAGGGCGGGTCACGCTCCCCCAACCCACCGGTCGCCCCCTCACCGGGCCAGCCACGGAGGCGCTCAGGGACACCTGGGGAAGGGAGGGGGGGCCGTGGTCTACGGCAGCAGGAGAAGGAAAACCTGCGGCACCCCTTACCCCACGCGGGAGAGGCGCACCTCGCTCGACCACACCCCCTCCAATGAGCTGAGCTCCTCCTCAGGACCCACACGCAGACCCCCCGTGGCAGCAGCCGGAGGAGGGGGCCCCAGGGGCGGGAACACCACCACCACTCGGCCTCGGGCACCTGAGTGACAAACCCGGAGCGCTCCAGGAGCACCGCAAAGGCCTGAGCGGAGCCAACGCTCGCACCACCCCGGCAAGGGCAGGACGACGGGCCGGCGGGACAGCCCCCCACCGCCGCGGAGGGGGGCCGCGCCCGCAAGGCAACACCCACAGGAGGCGAGAGCGAGGGATGCCTGCCGTGTCAGAGGACCCCGCCGCCCCCGCCAGGCAGACGACAGGAGAAGCACGGCGAGGTCGGGCCGGATTCCGTACCCCTAATGCCTCCCACCACAAGCCCCACACATGCAGGGAGAGGAGAGACACGGGGCCCCCCCGCGGGTGGGGTGAGAAGAGCGGAGCCATTCACCATGAAGGTCCGTCCCTCGCCCACCGCGGAACGGTCGCAGCCCGGGAGAGCATGACGTCACCACATCGATCGGAACAAGACCCAGAGCGGAGCAACGGGACCTCACCAGCCTCACCAAACCACCGAGCCGACCACAGCCCGCGGTCGGCCAGCCCCGCTCTGAGGGAAGGGACGGCGGACAACCCCAAGGGAGCGGAGGACGCCTGACACGCACGGCACGGAGCCAACGGAGCGGGGTTGTCGCGACCGCCCCAGGTGCCCGCAGCGGGGAGCGCACGCGCAGGCGGAAGGGAGCCCCCCACCCGCATCGGCCTCTCCCCACCACACCCGGGTGGGTCAGAGGAGACCCGGGCCCACCCAGGGCGGCACCGGGGAGCCGGGACACTCAGACGGATGCGTGAGAGGCAAGGCACACGGGCCCCAGCCGGCGGCTCAAGCCAGAGCAGGGCCGGCTAGCCAGGTCACCGCCAGACCAGATAGACCCCCACGCATCCAGAGGCCCGACCTCTCCAGCGACAAGTCGCCAGAGGACAGCGTGTCAGCAACAACCCGGTGGCCCAAAATTCAAACTCAGCGTGAAAGATATACCCACCCTGGGGGGCAGGGGGTCGAGTCACCGGCCACACCACCGACTCAGAAACGCACGACACGGACATCTGTCCCCAAAAAGGCCACCATCGCAGCCACACACGGAGCACCCAGGGCCGTCTCGTCGACCCCCAAGACCAGGGACGCCCTCCGGGCCACCGGTGCCACGCAGGGGCCGACCCGTGCCTCCAGAGCGAGACCCATTCGGCCGTCCCCTCACACGCGAGGGACACACGAGGGACCGAAGGCGCTCTCAGGGACCACTCTCCGACTACGAACGCGGACTTGGAAGAAAAGTATCACAGCAGAGGGACCGCAGCCGGGTACGGCACCCCGGGAGGACGGCGCAGGACGGCCACCGACTCCCCACGAGAACTTGGAAAAGAGATTCGGCGGGTGCCTCAGGCGGCCAGGGCCCGCACAGGCCCGCGACAGGGCCGGGGAGGGGCGTCCCCGGCCACCCGCGCCATGCCCGGAGGGTCCCCGCGGGTCGCGGGTCGGGCCTCGGGAGCTACGGCGTGCTGGTCGACCAGCCCCGGCAGCCCGCACACCTCGCTCGGGCCTGGAAACTCGGCGACAGCCTGCCCCTCTATAGCCCTGCACGCCCGTGCTCTGACTCACAAGTGACTCGCCAGAGCTCTGGCGCCACAGGGACAGCCCCGCTGACAGCCGCAGGCTTTCCGGAGCTCTGCCTAGCTCACAGCAGGGACGCTCCCCTCGCTCAGCAGCTGCCACCGGAGCTCTGGAAGCCAGGAGAACCATATAAAAGCGGCCACCAGATGGAGCCCGAAAACCGGCGACATGTCACCATCCCAAACCTGTCACCGAGACACATCCGGATGGCAGGGCGGCCGGCGGACCGCAAAACCGAAACCGTGAGTCGAGAAAGTCTTCCCGAGGCCGAAAACACAGCCCCTCCACCCCAACCCCACAGAAACGCTCCTCCAAACGTGTATCTGCGTAGACCGAGACAGAGTCAAAAGACAAGCCCATGACGTGTGGGTGTTTGGAGATGCATCTCGGAGGGAGAAAGAACACACAGGACTCGGGCGCGAGTCGTTCAGGTGACAGAGAGACGCCGAATGAGGACACGTTCACAATCCACACGGGGTGGGGGATGGGAGGGAGGGAGGGAGGGAGGGAGGGGATAGAAAAAAGAGAGATGGAGGAAGGAGGGAGGGAAGAAAGCAAGCAGGGAGCGGGGAGGAAGGAGATGGAGAAAACAGACAGAATTTAAAAAATCTGGAGAAGGTATATGATGAAAGGTGGAAAATGAAGAAAGATGAAAAAGAGAAAGAATGAGGAAAGAGATGACGGAAAGAAGGGCGAAAGAGAGGAAAAAAGAAAGTATAAAAGACAAAGAAAGAAAGAAAGAATAAAGGAAAGGAACAGATAAAAGGACAGAAGGGAGGGAGGAAGGAGGGAAAGAAAAAGAAAGAAAGAAAGAAAGAAAGAAAGAAAGAAAGAAAGAAAGAAAAAGAAAGAAAGAAAGAAGAGGCTAATGCCTTTTTCAGCGTTCGCCCACCTGCATCAAGGTGAAAATTAAAAAAGAAGAAGAAGGGGAAGAAGAAGGAGGAGGAGGAGGAGGAGGAGGAGGAGGAGGAGGAGGAGGAGGAAAGAAAGAAAGGAAGGAAGGAAGAAAAAGACAGAAAATGGAGAAAATAAAATTCGGTACTAAACACTATCTGGCCTGGCGACACAGCAAGGCTCCGTCTAGAAAGAAAGACAGAGAGACAGAGAGACAGAGAGAAAGAAACAGCGAGAGAGAGAGAGAGAGAGAGAGAGAGAGAGAGAGAGAGAGAGAGAGAGACAAAGAAACGCAGAGGCCGGGCACGGTGGCTCATGCCTGTAATCCCAGCACTTTGGGAGGCCGAGGCGGGTGGATCACAAGGTCAGGAGTTCGAGACCAGCCTGGCCAAAATGTTGAAACCCCGTCTCTGCTAAAAAAACAAACATTAGCTGGGCGCGGTGGCACGCGCCTGTAATCCCAGCTACAAAAAAAAAAAAAAGGAAACACAGGAACAACGAAAGAAACACAGAACTGGGTGACAGAGTGAGACTCTGTCTCGAAAGAAAGAAAGAAAGAAAAAGAAAGAAAGAAAGAAAGAAAGAAAGAAAGAAAGAAAGAAAGAAAGAAAGAAAGAAAGACAGACAGACAGACAGACAGACAGACAGACAGACAGGAACAACGAAAGAAAGAAAGACAGGAACAACGAAAGAAACACAGAAACAACAAAAGAAACACAGAACTAGGCCGGGCGCGGTGGCTCACGCCTGTAATCCCAGCACTTTGGGAGGCCGAGGCGGGTGGATCACGAGGTCAAGAGATCGAGACCATCCTGGTCAACATGGTGAAACCCCGTCTACACTAAAAATACAAAAAATTAGCTGGGCATGGTGGCGCTTGCCTGTAATGCCAGCTACTCAGGAGGCTGAGGCAGGAGAATCGCCTGAACCCGGGAGGCGGAGGTTGCAGCGAGCCGAGATCGCGCCATTGCACTCCAGCCTGGGTGACAGAGTGAGACTCTGTCTCAAAAAAAAAAAAGGAGAAAAAAAAAAAAAAAAAAGGAAACACAGGAACAACGAAAGAAACACAGAACTGGGTGACAGAGTGAGACTCTGTCTCGAAAGAAAGAAGAAGAAAGAAAGAAAGAAAGAAAGAAACAAACAAACAAACAAACAAACAAACACAGGAACAGCGAAAGAAACACAGAACCGAGTGACAGAGTGAGACTGTCTCGCAAAAAGAAAATAAAGGAAAGCAAACACAGAAACAACGAAAGAAACACAGAAAGAACGAAAGAACCAGAACTGGGTGAGAGAGTGGCACTCTGTCTCAAAAAAAAAAAAAGGGAAACACAGAAACAACGAAAGAAACACAGGAACAACGAAAGAAACACAGAAACCACGAAAGAAACACAGGAACAATGAAAGAAACACAGAAACCACGAAAGAAACACAGAACTGGGTGACAGAGTGAGACTCTGTCGCAAAAAAAGACAAAATACAAGGAAACACAGAAACCACGAAAGAAACAAAGAAAGAAAGAAAGAGCTGGAAAAGGAAATTAGGAAGACAGAAACAAAAGGAGAAAGGATAGAAAGATCTTTTCTTGTTTTTTTTTTTTTTTTGTTTTTTTTGAGACGGAGTCTCGCTCTTGTTACCCAGGCTGGAGTGCAATGGCGCGATCTCGGCTCACCGCAACCTCCGCCTCCTGGGTTCAGGCAATTCTCCTGCCTCAGCCTCCTGAGTAGCTGGGATTACAGGCACGCGCCACCGTGCCCAGCTAATTTTTTTGTATTAGTAGAGACGGGGTTTCACCATGTTGACCAGGATGGTCTCGATCTCTCGACCTCGTGATCCACCCGCCTCGGCCTCCCAAAGTGCTGGGATTACAGGCTTGAGCCACCGCGCCCGGCCTATTTTCTTGTTTTTTAATCCTCTAAAAGCATAGTAAGGCCCAGGTAGGGGCTACGACACACCTTCCACCTTACTAATATGTTGGCCAGGAAAATAAAAATTTACACTTAACGTAACCGTTAAAAGTGACTATGAGCCGGACGCGGAGGCTCAAGCCTGTCATCCCAGCACTCTGGGGGGCTGAGGCGGGTGGACCACCTGAGGTCAGGCGTTCAAGACCAGGCTGGCCAACATGGTGAAACCCCGTCTCTACTAAAAACACAAAAAAACTTCTTTAATTTTAACGTATAAAGAAAAGGAAAAAGTTCTCCAGGCGTGGTGGCGCATGCCTGTAACCCCAGCCACTCAGAAGGCTGAGGCAGGAGAATTGCTTGAATCCGGGAGGCAGACGTTGCAGTGAGCAGAGATCACACCGCTGCATTCTAGCCTGGGCGACAGAGCGAGACTCTATCTTAAAAATGAAAAAAAAAAAATGACTATGAGGGCCCAGGCCAGGGTGGTTGAATTTACCTAAGGAGTGGGGGTGGGGGTGGAGTGGAGAGGATATGCCTGACTGGAACGAGAGAAACCGAGGGGAGCAAGCAGAAGGGGACAGAAAGAGGAAGGGGAAGGGACGGAGGCACAGTGGGTTATTCTAGAATGTTTTCAAGCCTGGGGTGGGGGTGGGCACGGAGGGCAACTCAGGAAACAAGCCGACTCCAGCAATGACACCTAATTCATTATTGCTGGCATCGCTGCCTTGAAAGGGGGGCACCGCATGTTTCTTCCTCCACACCCATTCGATGACTTCTGGGAAATGCCATTTACTTGCACGCTCTTGACATCTACCTGCTTTCACTACAACTGAGGAGAATCAGGAAAGTCCCCACTAACGGCAAGGCCTAAAGTGGAGCTGTCATCCATAAAACCCAGGCAGCAGAGTCCATATGGGTTAAAAAGACACGAAGAGGCCGGGCGCGGTGGCTCAAGCCTGTAATCCCAGCACTTTGGGAGGCCGAGGCGGGTGGATCACGAGGTCGAGAGATCGAGACCATCCTGGTCAACATGGTGAAACCCCGTCTCTACTAATACAAAAAATTAGCTGGGCACGGTGGCGCGTGACTGTAATCCCAGCTACTCAGGAGGCTGAGGCAGGAGAATTGCCTGAACCCAGGAGGCGGAGGTTGCGGTGAGCCGAGACAGCGCCATTGCGCTCCAGCCTGGGTATCAAGAGCGAAACTCCGTCTCAAAAAAAAAAAAAAAAAAAAAAAAGACACGAAGAGAGAAAGGGAAACAACGGATCAAAGAGAAGAACAATCGGGCCCAGCCAGGGTCTCCAGGGGTCTTCTGGGCAACGAGGGAGTGAGGGGGACGGACGGACGGACGGACGGACGGACGGACCAAGGTGGGGGCGGGGCGGGGGCGGGTGAGCTCGGGGCGTGGGCGGGGCGGCGGGTAGCGGAGAGAAGCCACAATCGCTCCTGACTGCGGGCGGGCGGCCAGAGCGTCCCGTATGCCGCCTAGACCTTCAAGAACCGTGACCGCTAGGTGACGCCCGAAGACAACATATGCAAGTGTCAGCCCGGCACCCTCCCAGGCATTATCCCCACAACTAACCGAGCGGAGCCCCTGCGGGGGAAGGAAGCACCATGACTCGGCAATACACACAGAAACACACGCACCTACGTACGCACGCACGCACGCACGCACACGCGCGCCGTATTCCACAGTATAGAAGGGTTTATACCGTGATCACGAGAGGGCCCGCACTATTTTCTTTTCTAGTGACAAAAGAAAAAGCAGGCCGGGGCCTAGCGGCCCACGCCCGTCACCCCTGCACTCTAGTAGGCAGAGGCAGAGGCAGAGGCAGATGCGGGCGGGTCGCCTGAGGTCAGGAGTTCCAAACCAGCCCGGTCCACGCGACGAAACCACCATCTCTAGGCCCTCGAAAGGCTGAGGCAGGAGAATCGCTGGAACTCGGGAGGTGGAGGTCGCACTGAGCCGAGATCTCACCACTGCACTTCAGCCTGGGCGACAGAGCAAGACTCCGGGGGCGGGGAAGGAAAAAAAAAAAGGAAAAAAAAAATCGCTTCCCTCTTGAGGTGAATACGCACTGTTACACGTACACAGAGAGCTCGGAAGGTATACAGGCCCTGACATCCTCTGTAACTTTGAGTCGGTCTGGCGATATTTTCCAGGCCTTCCGTTTCCCCGTCAGCAGTCACAGAAATAAAAACTCCCTCCTTTCCCAATTCGTCTTCATGTCGTCATCAGGCCACAAGAATAAGCGAACACATTTTACACGACAAGGAGGAAAAACACAACAAAGCGAAAGTCTCAGAGGTCTGTGGTACAGATTGAAGAGACTCTTTCAGAATCCACAGAAAGACACACACACGGAGAGATGGAAAGAAACAAATAAAGAAAAGAGAAAGAGAGTAAGGAAGATAAGGAACAGGCCGGGCGCGGTGGCTCACGCCTGTCATCCCAGCACTTTGGGAGGCCGAGGTGGGTGGATCACCTGAGCTCAGGAGTTCAAGACCAGCCTGGCCATCATGGTGAAACCCCATCTTTATAAAAAAATAAATAAATAAAAAATAAAAAAATAAAAAGGAAGATAAAGAACAAGAAATATAAAGAAAGAGAGGGCCGGGCGCGGTGGCTCACGCCCATAATCCCAGCACTTTGGTTTGGGAGGCCGAGGCGGGTGGATCACGAGGTCAAGAGATCGAGACCATCCTCGTCAACATGACGAAACCCCGTCTCGACTAAAAAATACAAAAATTACCTGGGCATGGTGGCGCAGCCTGTAGTCCCAGCTACTCGGGAGGCTGAGGCAGGAGAATTGCTTGAACCCAGGAGGCGGGGGCCGTGGTGAGCCGAGATCGCGCCATTGCACTCCAGCCTGGGTAACGAGAGCGAAACTCCGTCTCGAAGGAAAAAAAAAGAAAAAAGAAAAAAGAAAGAAAGAAAGAGACAGAGATGTAAAGGGAAGAAAGATGAAAAAGAAAATAGAAAGAGAAATAGCAGAAAGAAAAAGATAATGAGAAATCAGAGAAAGTAGGGAGGAAGAAAGAGAAAAAAGAAAAAGAATGAGAGAGAGAGGAGAGAGGGAGGGAGGGAGAGAGACAGAGAGAGAGCGGTGGGGGGGGGAGAGCGAGAGCGAGAGCGAGAGCGAGAGAGAGAGCGAGAGCGAGAGAGAGAGCGAGAGCGAGAGCGAGAGCGAGAGAGAGAGCGAGAGAGAGAGAGAGAGAGAGAGAGAGAGAGAGAGAGAGAGGAGGAATGAAAGAAATAAAGAAGAGGACAGCGCACCATGGCTCACGCCTGTAACCCCAACACTTTGGGAGACTTACTTAGGTGGAAGAATCGCTCGAGCCCAGGAGTTTGAGACCAGCCCTGGCAACACAGCGAGTCCCCGTTTGTACTAAAAAATAAAAGCACTTAAAAAGTTAGCCGGGCATCGTGATGGCAGGCGCCTGTAGTTCTAGCTTTTTTGGAGCCCGAGGTGGGAGGATTGCTCGAGGTAGGGAAGCGGAGGCTGCCATGGGCCTTGGACAGACAAATGCACTGCAGCCTGTCGCCCGGGCCGGTCTCGAACTCCTCAGCTCTAGCGAAGTACCCGCCTCACCTCCGAACTTGCACCCACCATATTCATCGGTCCCGGAGGTGTCCGTGACAGATTTTAGTAGGGGAGCATTCGTTCCTAAAGACCAGAGCAGATAAACAGGACCAGCCGTTTGGGACATACACCATTCTGAATCGCAGTGGAGGCTTTGTGGATTTCACAGCAAGACGCTGCTGCTATCTGCAGATAACCACCCTTCTTTCGAGGGACAGGGCTCTCTCAGGTAGCCTCTGGCTGTTAGGGTGGAAACCAAAGGCCCAACCATGGGGCCACAAAGTTACCATGTTAGCCGAGCCGCTCATAACACACCGGGCATAAGTGGGCGTGAACAGCACGCCTGTAATCCCAGCACTTTGGGAGGCTGAGCGTGCCAGGCCTGAATCTTTATTAATGTGTAACATCTATGAGGTCTCCAAGTCCAGAAATCAACTCGCCACTTCCGTACAGGATTCTGTATGGAGATCAAATCTGGGATTCCTAAAGTAAAGAATTGAGGCCTTGGGAATGGATTAGATTAGATTAGATCTACCTGAGCTTCTAGTAAAAAGAAAAAGAGGGAGAGGGAGGGGGAGAGAGAGAGAGACGGAGGGGGGGGGAGAGAGAGAGAGAGAGAGAGAGAGAGAGAGAGAGAGAGAGAGAGAGAGAGAGAGAGAGAGAGAGGGAGACAGAGACGGGGGGGGGGGGAGAGAGGGAGAGAAGAAAAAGAAGGAAAAGAAGAAGAAGAAGAAGCCCTCATGAATTTGTAGAAAACAAGACCTTATGACTTTTGCGTCCGTTGGCGACTCTAGGTAGTTTGCCGGGCCGGGTTCTGCGGCCTTGCTTCTGTTTACTTTTGCACTCCAGGCCACGATGCCCCAGTACCAGACCTGGGAGGAGTTCAGCCACGCTGCCTGCCTGCCGAGAGAGAAGCTTCACCTCGCTGACCCAGTGACGGCACGGCAGGGCACGGCACGGCACGTGTGGTTCTCAAACACAGGCATTCTTCTTCTTCCCCCCCCCCGCCCACGTACATATTTTATTATATACCAGCAAGGAACAACAAAAAGTTTCATCATGTAAACAAAAGAATATAATTTTTAGACATAATTGGAAGTTTCAAAATGTCCTTAAATCATTGTGATCTTCTCCAAAAGACACAGGTCTTAGAGTGTGGGCACAGGGCCATGAGTCAGATTTCTGGGTAGTCTCCCATGATAGCAATTTACGTTCTAGAGAAGTGGGTTTTGTGAACTCTGTCGGGGCAAATCTGTTAGGCCTCTTAAAGGAATGAAACCCTTTCACATCTCGGGGAAACAAATAAAAATATGTTGAAAGAAGGGATACTTCTAGGCTTAGATTTATTGTTGACAGTGATTTTAAAAATAAGCACTAAAAAACTGTTAAAAGATTCCTAGGTAAAGTTCTGGCTTTTACCAAAAATAAGAAAGGATACCTTCTGTAGCTCTACAGATGGTTTGGTGGAAAATAGAACGGGAAAAAGTGAGCCGACAAGAAAGCGAAATAGGAACGTCTAGGAAGGAGGCAAGAAAAGACGTAAGTCATAGCCCAAAAAAACCAAAACAAAACAAAAATGACATGGTCCTTTTCTAAGGCCAGGTGTTGGTGATATTCACCTATGTAAACTCAAGCCTAGAAGATCAGTACAGTCCTTATATATTCACTACTTAATAACATACGAGAAAAACACTTTTCATTTGATATATAAGAACTTTGTATGAACAGCTAGAAATATATATGTACATCGCAAATCCCAAATGAAACCCAACTTAATACAAAGTGAACTATAGGGATGACACAAAAATGGGTAGATATCAGAATTCAGCTAAGTTTACAGTTGTGCCTTATATCTTTTTTAAATTTTGCTTTTGAGACGGAGTCTTGCTCTGTTGCCCAGGCTGGAGCGCAGTGGTGCGATCTTGTCTCACTGCAACCTCTGCTTCCTGGGTTCAAGCGATTCTTGTGCCTCAGCCTCCCCAGTAGCTGGGATTACAGGAGTTGTGCCACCATGCCCGGCTAATCTTTGTATTTTAGTAGAGACGAGGTTTTGCCATGTTGGCCAGACCGGTCTCAAACTCCTAGGCTCAAGCAATCTCAAACTCCTAGGCTCAAGCAATCCACCCACCTCAGCCTCCCAAAGTGCTGGGATGACAGGCGTGAGCCACCGCGCCCAGCTGACAAATACATACAGGCATTCTGATGGGAACTGGTGTATGTATGAAAGTAACAGATGATCGAGTTTCTTTGGTGTCTAAAACAGAGCAAGCTCAAGATGTAAAGAAGATTGAGAAATTCCACAGTCAACTAATGCGACTGATGGTGGCCAAGGAATCCCGCAATGTTACCATGGAAACTAACTGAGTGAATGGTTTGAAACGAAGACTTTGTCATGTACTTAGGAAGTAAATATCTTTTGCAGTCGAGAAAGTGTTGGGACGGAAAATACTCTATGTCACCAAGTGGACTATTCAGAAGCTTAGAGGTCATTTTTTTGTAATTTTCTTTTGAATGTTTGGTTTAGAGAGCTAGGAATGCGAATGTTTTCAGTCAGAAAGCCTGTATTTACTTTTGGAAACTGAACAAGCCATGCGTCTGTCTCGGGAACTTTGCAGATTACTTGATGTTAGGTAAAACGCATAATTGTTTCTTTGGCGGATTCGTATCAGTAACTTGAAAATGGGATATTAAGAAGAGCCAATGCTTCGTTAAATTTAGTTCGTCTGCCTTTAAAAGAACATGAAATGTGACCATTTTGTTGGATGGATCGGGGTATTTCTTTTGGAGCATAAAATGTATGCTGTCGATGACCAATAAATATAGAATATGGTAATCGGAATTACCTCCGGACCACAGTATGCATTGTTACGAACACCGTGCACCTGATTATGTATAGTAGTGTAGCCTCAATTATCTCTACAAGTCATTGACTAACCAGTATGCTTTGCCTTCTTTCCAGATTTAAACTACCTGTTATTATAGGGGACCGGTAGCATCAGCTTGTGGAGCAGTGGCTTTGAATCTAGTTTTCAGTGATCAGAAGCAGCAGTTATTTGAGTGCGTGAATGGAATGATGATCAGTATAAATGTACCGAAACCACCATGTTACAGAAATTTTTTCCTTCCTTCTTTCTTTCTTTCTTTCTTTCTTTCTTTTTTCTTTTTCTTTTTTTTTTTTTTGAGACAGAGTTTCGCTCTTGTTACCTAGGCTGGAGTGCAATGGCACGATCTCGGCTCACCGCAACCTCCGCCTCCCGGGTTCAAGCAATTCTCCTGCCTCAGCCTCCAGAGTAGCTGGGACTACAGGCGCGCGCCACCACGCCCAGCTAATTTTTGTATTTTTAGTAGAGATGGGGTTTCACCATGTTGACCAGGATGGTCTGGTCCGGATCTCTCGACCTCATGATCCACCCGCCTCGGCCTCCCAAAATGATGGGATTATAGGCGTGAGCCACCACGCCCGGCCTACAGAAATTTTTACTACGTATTTTTCATCTGTAGTTTCTCAGAAGGGCTATAGATGATTCGAACTGTCAAATCCTCGCATGCTTCTGTGACACCCCTGTCCGTCTTCTCCCTTTCTTTAACCAAAGCGTTAGGTGAGACTGTCACAACCGTTATGTTTTCCATTAAACCGGAAGTGTGATATTATTTGACACTTATGCTTGTATCCTAAATTTCACCAACCAAACGTCATGTTCACATGTTGATTCCTCGGGAATGAAATGAAGGTACTATATACCTTGAAATATATTTTGTAGAAACTTGTCATGTTGAGCAACATCTTAGCATGGTAAGTAAGTTCCCTTAGCTATATAAACTTGTGCATGTTTCAGAGAGATCAGTAAATAAAATACTACAAAAAAGAAGGAGAAGGAGAAGAAGAAAGGAGTAGAAAAGAAGAAGAAGAAGAAGAAGAAGAAGAAGAAGAAGAAGAAGAAGAAGAAGAAGAAGAAGAAGAAGAAAGAAGGAGAAGAAAAAGAAAAAGAAGAATAAGAAGAAGCAGAAGCAGAAGACCTTATTGTTGTACCCGAGCGAGTCAAAGAATGCAGCACACTCTGAGATTGAATTATGAGTCCTTTATTATGCCAGCGACCGAGAGGTGGCTGACGCACAAAATTCTCTCGGCCGGCCCCTAAGAAAATGTTAGGTGGTCTTTTATACCCTAGTTTTAAAAGGGAGGGGGAACGTAGCTGAAGCAAATTTTTCACAAAAGCAGAGTAAGCAAAAAGTTAAAAGTTAACCTAGTACATGAGAAATAAAACAGTGCCAGGTGCGAGGGGTACAGTTGTCACAAAAGACATACAACTTACATAGGTAACGGGGGCTCTGGGCACTGGACAGCAGCTGCCTGCATTCCCAGGCTCTGTTGGTACCACTTAAGTCGGCCTCTTATCAACAAATGCATTCCTGGGGGTGCCCAGTGTCAGCCCGCCCCAGCTGCTACGTACTCTGGTTCCGTACTGAATGGTGGGAAAACAACTAAAATGTAGAAGCTAAGATGGAGTCTGTCCAGCTCAGGAAGCTAACATAAAGCCTGAACAGCTTTTAGTCTGAGAAGGAGAGAGTTAGTTTTAACTGGCAAAAAGCAGGTTATCACACTATGAAGTACAGTTTACATTAACCCGCTGTCACCATACGTCGAGAAATCCACAAAAGCGCTAGTGAACAACAGGAGAAAAACAGCAGCTAACACGTCCTGGGGAAAAGATACGCCTTCCTAGAATTCCGTGCCAAGGCATCGCCTCCGGTAATCTTAAGGGAGCAAAGTATTACTTTTTAGACAGCGTTTCTATTTTGGGCAAATACTACTACGGCCCAGAGTGGCGCCATGATGCCCTTCCCGTTTTGCAAATTTGCTGGTCCAAGGAAGGAGAAAATAAGACATCATGATAAAAGGTGATTGAGACCCAGCCAAGATGAAGCTTTCCCAGGGAGGGAGGGAAGGAGGGAGGGAGGGAGGGAGGGAGGGAGGGAGGGAGGGAGGGAGGGAGGAGGGCCTGAGGCGTGAAGGGGTGAAAAAACGCCACCACTACAGTCCAGTCCGCCCACCCGCTTGCCCACGGGGGCCAAAGTCTGTGCCATCGCCCCCCGCTGCCTCTGGGGAAGTGGGACCGTGCCCCAGCCCCAGCCCCCATCTTCAAAAACAGTGGCCACCGAGTGAGGTGAGGCCTGGCGATCACCCATGCAAATGTCAACCGGCAAAGGGTGGGCGGAGGGGAGAGAAGATGGAGGCCCACCCGCCTGGCTCCAGAACGTTTCCACGCAGGGTGGCGGGAGGTGCGGTGTCGGGGGGAACCCACCTCACAAACTCACGGAATTGGAGTAAAGGGGCGGGGGGGAGGGGCTTAAAAAAAATAAACCAACTCCTCATAAAGCCCAAGGAGAAGAGTCTATGCATGCGCATGAAAGACACCAACAAACAAAGAAACACAAAGTACTGATAAAAGAACCATAGGGCCCCCACCAGGGTGGAGGTTCCCAAGGCAACGAGGGAGAGAGGGAGGGGCCTCCAGATGGGAGGAAGAGAAACCGGTTGCCCCAGGCTCTGTGAAGTCGTCAGGCAGACCTCCCTCCGCGCCACCTCGATTTTCCATTACAGTGGCCGCTAGGTGATGCGCGAAGACATTTATATAAAAGTGTCAGTGTTTTTATGCTTCACTAAATGATAAGGCCTATGTTCAAACATCATCATCTGCCTCACTCATTATTTCTCTTTCTCAGTGCCTGAACACACCCAATAGCAAGCACCAGGTAGAGGCTAAGACCCACAAAAATGGAAGCATCCTTCAAGTTTATAGGACATTTAACCATACTAAGCCCACTGTCAAAAACAATGTAAATTATACTCCTCCTGCAAAAGGCCAACTTATATGGCAAATATGTAAAAACCCTGGCATACAGGAAAAAATGAATACATGACAGTCTAATACATTATCCCGCTTTGTAGATAGACTTATCATTCCACTAAGTATTAACTATAGTTCCAAGCACTGAATCTGCTTAATAACCAAAATGTAAAGACCTTACCTTGTGGTTTGTAATGTCTCATTAACAGAAATGTGAACTTTGATAACAGTTTAACTAAAATATTTCTTTATTTCAAGCTATCAGATGACATTGACATATTTGCATTTTCTATCTGTGTATACGTAATGACTTTCTTCAAGGCTTCAAGATCAGGATTGTCTTATGCCTTTGCATCACGGACCTAAGAGACCCCAATTATTTGAAGATGGGATGGGGACAAAATGTGGGTCCCCGTAGTCCCTACTCTGTGCAGCATCCATTAGATGACCACCGTACATATCACCAAAGTAATGACAGTAAGTCCTAAATCCAAAGTGCAACTTTAATACTGCAATTCCAAAAAAAATAAAGCTGTATACAACTCTTGGAATAACTCACCCAAATAAATAGCTTTATAACAGACAGACAGACAGACAGACAGACACACACACACACACACACACACACACACACACACAAAAGACCTAGCTAGATGCTTGCAGATGTCAGCACGGAAAAGAAGGGAATCTTGGATCGCTCTGGGTCGGGGTGGAGGTTGGTGGGGGGAGCGGCTCAGGCACGCCGCATCACCAGCCTCTCCCCGATCCCTCTCCCTCTCGGGCCAGGTCGTTTCTGGGCCCACCCAGGGAATCCTCTCAGGTGGTGCCCACCTGCAACTAGTCGACCAGAGCCCCCAGGGGACACAGCCTAGGCACCCGCCCATGGGTTCATATGGAACTTCAATTCCCCTAGACAACAGGAAGAGGAGACCAGGGGCGGGGGCGTGTGGACGGAGGGAGGCTAGGGGTGGAGATGGGACCCATCTAAGATGGAAGTCCAGTCCATAGCGTTTCCGAGTGGGCGCCAGACCCACCACCTCAGAGTGGCAATACCTGTCACAGGGAAACGAAGGTCCGTGAAATC
>NW_026989137.1:0-71617 GCF_030222135.1 Aotus nancymaae
TTAGATAGCTGCGTTTTGGATTTAGAAGCAGATATTTCCCTGGGCTTACTGCTGTTTCTTCCATATGCCGGTAATGGGCTGAAAACGCCTGTTTTGGGACTCTGCAGAGAAAGTGTTTGCAGACTGCTGAATCCACACACGGGTTTAATTCTGGAAGTTGAGTGCACACATTGACAACCGTTCTGTTAGATAGCTGCGTTTTGGATTTAGAAGCAGATATTTCCCTGGGCTTACTGCTGTTTCTTCCATATGCCGGTAATGGGCTGAAAACGCCTGTTTTGGGACTCTGCAGAGAAACTGTTTGCAGACTGCTGAATCCACACACGGGTTTAACTCTGGAAGATGAGTGCACACATTGACAGCCGTTCTGTTAGATAGCTGCGTTTTGGGTTTAGAAGCAGATATTTCCCTGTGCTTACTGCTGTTTCTTCCATATGCCGGTAATGGGCTGAAAACGCCTGTTTTGGGACTCTGCAGAGAAAGTGTTTGCAGACTGCTGAATCCACACACGGGTTTAACTCTGGAAGTTGAGTGCACACATTGACAACCGTTCTGTTAGATAGCTGCGTTTTGGATTTAGAAGCAGATATTTCCCTGTGCTTACTGCTGTTTCTTCCTTATGCCGGTAATGGGCTGAAAACGCCTGTTTTGGGACTCTGCAGAGAAAGTGATTGCAGACTGCTGAATCCACACACGGGTTTAACTCTGGAAGTTGAGTGCACACATTGACAACCGTTCTGTTAGATAGCTGCGTTTTGGATTTAGAAGCAGATATTTCCCTGTGCTTACTGCTGTTTCTTCCATATGCCGGTAATGGGCTGAAAACGCCTGGTTTGGGACTCTGCAGAGAAGATGTTTGCAGACTGCTGACTCCACACACGGGTTTAACTCTGGAAGTTGAGTGCACACATTGACAGCCGTTCTGTTAGATAGCTGCGTTTTGGATTTAGAAGCAGATATTTCCCTGTGCTTACTGCTGTTTCTTCCATATGCCGGTAATGGGCTGAAAACGCCTGTTTGGGACTCTGCAGAGAAAGTGTTTGCAGACTGCTGAATCCACACACGGGTTTAACTCCGGAAGTTGAGTGCACACATTGACAACCGTTCTGTTAGATAGCTGCGTTTTGGATTTAGAAGCAGATATTTCCCTGGGCTTACTGCTGTTTCTTCCATATGCCGGTAATGGGCTGAAAACGCCTGTTTTGGGACTCTGCAGAGAAAGTGTTTGCAGACTGCTGAATCCACACACGGGTTTAACTCTGGAAGATGAGTGCACACATTGACAACCGTTCTGTTAGATAGCTGCGTTTTGGATTTAGAAGCAGATATTTCCCTGGGCTTACTGCTGTTTCTTCCATAGGCCGGTAATGGGCTGAAAACGCCTGTTTTGGGACTCTGCAGAGAAAGTGTTTGCAGACTGCTGAATCCACACACGGGTTTAACTCTGGAAGTTGAGTGCACACATTGACAACCGTTCTGTTAGATAGCTGCGTTTTGGATTTAGAAGCAGATATTTCCCTGTGCTTACTGCTGTTTCTTCCATATGCCGGGTAATGGGCTGAAAACGCCTGTTTTGGGACTCTGCAGAGAAAGTGTTTGCAGACTGCTGAATCCACACACGGGTTTAACTCTGGAAGTTGAGTGCAGACATTGACAACCGTTCTGTTAGATAGCTGCGTTTTGGATTTAGAAGCAGATATTTCCCTGTGCTTACTGCTGTTTCTTCCATATGCCGGTAATGGGCTGAAAACGCCTCTTTTGGGACTCTGCAGAGAAAGTGTTTGCAGAGTGCTGAATCCACACACGGGTTTAACTCTGGAAGTTGAGTGCACACATTGACAACCGTTCTGTTAGATAGCTGCGTTTTGGATTTAGAAACAGATATTTCCCTGGGCTTACTGCTGTTTCTTCCATATGCCGGTAATGGGCTGAAAACGCCTGTTTTGGGACTCTGCAGAGAAAGTGTTTGCAGACTGCTGAATCCACACACGGGTTTAACTCTGGAAGTTGAGTGCAGACATTGACAACCGTTCTGTTAGATAGCTGCGTTTTGGATTTAGAAGCAGATATTTCCCTGTGCTTACTGCTGTTTCTTCCATATGCCGGTAATGGGCTGAAAACGCCTGTTTTGGGACTCTGCAGAGAAAGTGTTTGCAGTCTGCTGAATCCACACACGGGTTTAACTCTGGAAGTTGAGTGCACACATTGACAACCGTTATGTTAGATAGCTGCGTTTTGGATTTAGAAGCAGATATTTCCCTGGGCTTACTGCTGTTTCTTCCATATGCCGGTAATGGGCTGAAAACGCCTGGTTTGGGACTCTGCAGAGAAGATGTTTGCAGACTGCTGAATCCACACACGGGTTTAACTCTGGAAGTTGAGTGCACACATTGACAACCGTTCTGTTAGATAGCTGCGTTTTGGATTTAGAAGCAGATATTTCCCTGGGCTTACTGCTGTTTCTTCCATATGCCGGTAATGGGCTGAAAACGCCTGTTTTGGGGACTCTGCAGAGAAAGTGTTTGCAGACTGCTGAATCCACACACGGGTTTAACTACGGAAGTTGAGTGCACACATTGACAACCGTTCTGTTAGATAGCTGCGTTTTGGATTTAGAAGCAGATATTTCCCTGGGCTTACTGCTGTTTCTTCCATATGCCGGTAATGGGCTGAAAACGCCTGTTTTGGGACTCTGCAGAGAAAGTGTTTGCAGACTGCTGAATCCACACACGGGTTTAATTCTGGAAGTTGAGTGCACACATTGACAACCGTTCTGTTAGATAGCTGCGTTTTGGATTTAGAAGCAGATATTTCCCTGGGCTTACTGCTGTTTCTTCCATATGCCGGTAATGGGCTGAAAACGCCTGTTTTGGGACTCTGCAGAGAAACTGTTTGCA
The DNA here is from genome assembly GCF_030222135.1 of Aotus nancymaae. Classification (NCBI taxonomy): domain Eukaryota; kingdom Metazoa; phylum Chordata; class Mammalia; order Primates; family Aotidae; genus Aotus; species Aotus nancymaae. The sequence continues at coordinate 2,898 of NW_026989137.1, forward strand.
GACTGCTGAATCCACACACGGGTTTAACTCTGGAAGATGAGTGCACACATTGACAGCCGTTCTGTTAGATAGCTGCGTTTTGGGTTTAGAAGCAGATATTTCCCTGTGCTTACTGCTGTTTCTTCCATATGCCGGTAATGGGCTGAAAACGCCTGTTTTGGGACTCTGCAGTGAAAGTGTTTGCAGACTGCTGAATCCACACACGGGTTTAACTCTGGAAGTTGAGTGCACACATTGACAACCGTTCTGTTAGATAGCTGCGTTTTGGATTTAGAAGCAGATATTTCCCTGTGCTTACTGCTGTTTCTTCCTTATGCCGGTAATGGGCTGAAAACGCCTGTTTTGGGACTCTGCAGAGAAAGTGATTGCAGACTGCTGAATCCACACACGGGTTTAACTCTGGAAGTTGAGTGCACACATTGACAACCGTTCTGTTAGATAGCTGCGTTTTGGATTTAGAAGCAGATATTTCCCTGGGCTTACTGCTGTTTCTTCCATATGCCGGTAATGGGCTGAAAACGCCTGGTTTGGGACTCTGCAGAGAAGATGTTTGCAGACTGCTGACTCCACACACGGGTTTAACTCTGGAAGTTGAGTGCACACATTGACAGCCGTTCTGTTAGATAGCTGCGTTTTGGATTTAGAAGCAGATATTTCCCTGTGCTTACTGCTGTTTCTTCCATATGCCGGTAATGGGCTGAAAACGCCTGTTTGGGACTCTGCAGAGAAAGTGTTTGCAGACTGCTGAATCCACACACGGGTTTAACTCCGGAAGTTGAGTGCACACATTGACAACCGTTCTGTTAGATAGCTGCGTTTTGGATTTAGAAGCAGATATTTCCCTGGGCTTACTGCTGTTTCTTCCATATGCCGGTAATGGGCTGAAAACGCCTGTTTTGGGACTCTGCAGAGAAAGTGTTTGCAGACTGCTGAATCCACACACGGGTTTAACTCTGGAAGATGAGTGCACACATTGACAACCGTTCTGTTAGATAGCTGCATTTTGGATTTAGAAGCAGATATTTCCCTGGGCTTACTGCTGTTTCTTCCATAGGCCGGTAATGGGCTGAAAACGCCTGTTTTGGGACTCTGCAGAGAAAGTGTTTGCAGACTGCTGAATCCACACACGGGTTTAACTCTGGAAGTTGAGTGCACACATTGACAACCGTTCTGTTAGATAGCTGCGTTTTGGATTTAGAAGCAGATATTTCCCTGTGCTTACTGCTGTTTCTTCCATATGCCGGTAATGGGCTGAAAACGCCTGTTTTGGGACTCTGCAGAGACAGTGTTTGCAGACTGCTGAATCCACACACGGGTTTAACTCTGGAAGTTGAGTGCACACATTGACAACCGTTCTGTTAGATAGCTGCGTTTTGGATTTAGAAGCAGATATTTCCCTATGCTTACTGCTGTTTCTTCCATATGCCGGTAATGGGCTGAAAAGGCCTGGTTTGGGACTCTGCAGAGAAGATGTTTGCAGACTGCTGAATCCACACACCGGTTTAACTCTGGAAGTTGAGTGCACACATTGACAACTGTTCTGTTAGATAGCTGCGTTTTGGATTTAGAAGCAGATATTTCCCTGTGCTTACTGCTGTTTCTTCCATATGCCGGTAATGGGCTGAAAACGCCTGTTTTGGGACTCTGCAGAGAAAGTGTTTGCAGACTGCTGAATCCACACACGGGTTTAACTCTGGAAGTTGAGTGCAGACATTGACAACCGTTCTGTTAGATAGCTGCGTTTTGGATTTAGAAGCAGATATTTCCCTGTGCTTACTGCTGTTTCTTCCATATGCCGGTAATGGGCTGAAAACGCCTGTTTTGGGACTCTGCAGAGAAAGTGTTTGCAGAGTGCTGAATCCACACACGGGTTTAACTCTGGAAGTTGAGTGCACACATTGACAACCGTTCTGTTAGATAGCTGCGTTTTGGATTTAGAAACAGATATTTCCCTGGGCTTACTGCTGTTTCTTCCATATGCCGGTAATGGGCTGAAAACGCCTGTTTTGGGACTCTGCAGAGAAAGTGTTTGCAGACTGCTGAATCCACACACGGGTTTAACTCTGGAAGTTGAGTGCAGACATTGACAACCGTTCTGTTAGATAGCTGCGTTTTGGATTTAGAAGCAGATATTTCCCTGTGCTTACTGCTGTTTCTTCCATATGCCGGTAATGGGCTGAAAACGCCTGTTTTGGGACTCTGCAGAGAAAGTGTTTGCAGTCTGCTGAATCCACACACGGGTTTAACTCTGGAAGTTGAGTGCACACATTGACAACCGTTCTGTTAGATAGCTGCGTTTTGGATTTAGAAGCAGATATTTCCCTGGGCTTACTGCTGTTTCTTCCATATGCCGGTAATGGGCTGAAAACGCCTGGTTTGGGACTCTGCAGAGAAGATGTTTGCAGACTGCTGAATCCACACACGGGTTTAACTCTGGAAGTTGAGTGCACACATTGACAACCGTTCTGTTAGATAGCTGCGTTTTGGATTTAGAAGCAGATATTTCCCTGGGCTTACTGCTGTTTCTTCCATATGCCGGTAATGGGCTGAAAACGCCTGTTTTGGGACTCTGCAGAGAAAGTGTTTGCAGACTGCTGAATCCACACACGGGTTTAACTACGGAAGTTGAGTGCACACATTGACAACCGTTCTGTTAGATAGCTGCGTTTTGGATTTAGAAGCAGATATTTCCCTGGGCTTACTGCTGTTTCTTCCATATGCCGGTAATGGGCTGAAAACGCCTGTTTTGGGACTCTGCAGAGAAAGTGTTTGCAGACTGCTGAATCCACACACGGGTTTAATTCTGGAAGTTGAGTGCACACATTGACAACCGTTCTGTTAGATAGCTGCGTTTTGGATTTAGAAGCAGATATTTCCCTGGGCTTACTGCTGTTTCTTCCATATGCCGGTAATGGGCTGAAAACGCCTGTTTTGGGACTCTGCAGAGAACGTGTTTGCAGACTGCTGAATCCACACACGGGTTTAACTCTGGAAGATGAGTGCACACATTGACAGCCGTTCTGTTAGATAGCTGCGTTTTGGGTTTAGAAGCAGATATTTCCCTGTGCTTACTGCTGTTTCTTCCATATGCCGGTAATGGGCTGAAAACGCCTGTTTTGGGACTCTGCAGAGAAAGTGTTTGCAGACTGCTGAATCCACACACGGGTTTAACTCTGGAAGTTGAGTGCACACATTGACAACCGTTCTGTTAGATAGCTGCGTTTTGGATTTAGAAGCAGATATTTCCCTGTGCTTACTGCTGTTTCTTCCTTATGCCGGTAATGGGCTGAAAACGCCTGTTTTGGGACTCTGCAGAGAAAGTGATTGCAGACTGCTGAATCCACACACGGGTTTAACTCTGGAAGTTGAGTGCACACATTGACAACCGTTCTGTTAGATAGCTGCGTTTTGGATTTAGAAGCAGATATTTCCCTGGGCTTACTGCTGTTTCTTCCATATGCCGGTAATGGGCTGAAAACGCCTGGTTTGGGACTCTGCAGAGAAGATGTTTGCAGACTGCTGACTCCACACACGGGTTTAACTCTGGAAGTTGAGTGCACACATTGACAGCCGTTCTGTTAGATAGCTGCGTTTTGGATTTAGAAGCAGATATTTCCCTGTGCTTACTGCTGTTTCTTCCATATGCCGGTAATGGGCTGAAAACGCCTGTTTGGGACTCTGCAGAGAAAGTGTTTGCAGACTGCTGAATCCACACACGGGTTTAACTCCGGAAGTTGAGTGCACACATTGACAACCGTTCTGTTAGATAGCTGCGTTTTGGATTTAGAAGCAGATATTTCCCTGGGCTTACTGCTGTTTCTTCCATATGCCGGTAATGGGCTGAAAACGCCTGTTTTGGGACTCTGCAGAGAAAGTGTTTGCAGACTGCTGAATCCACACACGGGTTTAACTCTGGAAGATGAGTGCACACATTGACAACCGTTCTGTTAGATAGCTGCGTTTTGGATTTAGAAGCAGATATTTCCCTGGGCTTACTGCTGTTTCTTCCATAGGCCGGTAATGGGCTGAAAACGCCTGTTTTGGGACTCTGCAGAGAAAGTGTTTGCAGACTGCTGAATCCACACACGGGTTTAACTCTGGAAGTTGAGTGCACACATTGACAACCGTTCTGTTAGATAGCTGCGTTTTGGATTTAGAAGCAGATATTTCCCTGTGCTTACTGCTGTTTCTTCCATATGCCGGTAATGGGCTGAAAACGCCTGTTTTGGGACTCTGCAGAGACAGTGTTTGCAGACTGCTGAATCCACACACGGGTTTAACTCTGGAAGTTGAGTGCACACATTGACAACCGTTCTGTTAGATAGCTGCGTTTTGGATTTAGAAGCAGATATTTCCCTATGCTTACTGCTGTTTCTTCCATATGCCGGTAATGGGCTGAAAAGGCCTGGTTTGGGACTCTGCAGAGAAGATGTTTGCAGACTGCTGAATCCACACACCGGTTTAACTCTGGAAGTTGAGTGCACACATTGACAACTGTTCTGTTAGATAGCTGCGTTTTGGATTTAGAAGCAGATATTTCCCTGTGCTTACTGCTGTTTCTTCCATATGCCGGTAATGGTCTGAAAACGCCTGTTTTGGGACTCTGCAGAGAAAGTGTTTGCAGAGTGCTGAATCCACACACAGGTTTAACTCTGGAAGTTGAGTGCACACATTGACAACCGTTCTGTTAGAAAGCTGCGTTTTGGATTTAGAAGCAGATATTTCCCTGGGCTTACTGCTGTTTCTTCCATATGCCGGTAATGGGCTGAAAACGCCTGTTTTGGGACTCTGCAGAGAAAGTGTTTGCAGACTGCTGAATCCACACACGGGTTTAACTCTGGAAGTTGACTGCACACATTGACAACCGTTCTGTTAGATAGCTGCGTTTTGGATTTAGAAGCAGATATTTCCCTGTGCTTACTGCTGTTTCTTCCATATGCCGGTAATGGGCTGAAAACCCCTGTTTTGGGACTCTGCAGAGAAAGTGTTTGCAGACTGCTGAATCCACACACGGGTTTAACTCTGGAAGTTGAGTGCACACATTGACAACCGTTCTGTTAGATAGCTGCGTTTTGGATTTAGAAGCAGATATTTCCCTGGGCTTACTGCTGTTTCTTCCATATGCCGGTAATGGGCTGAAAACGCCTGTTTTGGGACTCTGCAGAGAACGTGTTTGCAGACTGCTGAATCCACACACGGGTTTAACTCTGGAAGTTGAGTGCACACATTGACAACCGTTCTGTTAGATAGCTGCGTTTTGGATTTAGAAGCAGATATTTCCCTGTGCTTACTGCTGTTTCTTCCACATGCCGGTAATGGGCTGAAAACGCCTGTTTTGGGACTCTGCAGAGAAAGTGTTTGCAGACTGCTGAATCCACACACGGCTTTAACTCTGGAAGTTGAGTGCACACATTGACAGCCGTTCTGTTACATATCTGCGTTTTGGATTTAGAAGCAGATATTTCTCTGTGCTGACTGCTGTTTCTTCCATATGCCGGTAATGGGCTGAAAACGCCTGTTTTGGGACTCTGCAGAGAAAGTGTTTGCAGACTGCTGAATCCACACACGGGTTTAACTCTGGAAGTTGAGTGCACACATTGACAACCGTTCTGTTAGATAGCTGCGTTTTGGATTTAGAAGCAGATATTTCCCTGTGCTTACTGCTGTTTCTTCCATATGCCGGTAATGGGCTGAAAACGCCTGTTTTGGGACTCTGCAGAGAAAGTGTTTGCAGACTGCTGAATCCACACACGGGTTTAACTCTGGAAGTTGAGTGCACACATTGACAACCGTTCTGTTAGATAGCTGCGTTTTGGATTTAGAAGCAGATATTTCCCTGTGCTTACTGCTGTTTCTTCCATATGCCGGTAATGGGCTGAAAACGCCTGGTTTGGGACTCTGCAGAGAAGATGTTTGCAGACTGCTGAATCCACACACGGGTTTAACTCTGGAAGTTGAGTGCACACATTGACAACCGTTCTGTTAGATAGCTGCGTTTTGGATTTAGAAGCAGATATTTCCCTGTGCTTACTGATGTTTCTTCCATATGCCGGTAATGGGCTGAAAACGCCTGTTTTGGGACTCTGCAGAGAAAGTGTTTGCAGACTGCTGAATCCACACACGGGTTTAACTCTGGAAGTTGAGTGCACACATAGACAGCCGTTCTGTTAGATAGCTGCGTTTTGGATTTAGAAGCAGATATTTCCCTGTGCTTACTGCTGTTTCTTCCATATGCCGGTAATGGACTGAAAACGCCTGTTTTGGGACTCTGCAGAGAAAGTGTTTGCAGATGGCTGAATCCACACACGGGTTTAACTCCAGAAGTTGTGTGCACACATTGACAACCGTTCTGTTAGATAGCTGCGTTTTGGATTTAGAAGCAGATATTTCCCTGTGCTTACTGCTGTTTCTTCCATATGCCGGTAATGGGCTGAAAACGCCTGTTTTGGGACTCTGCAGAGAAAGGGTTTGCAGACTGCTGAATCCACACATGGGTTTAACTCTGGAAGTTGAGTGCACACATTGACAACCGTTCTGTTAGATAGCTGCGTTTTGGATTTAGAAGCAGATATTTCCCTGGGCTTACTGCTGTTTCTTCCATATGCCGGTAATGGGCTGAAAACGCCTGTTTTGGGACTCTGCAGAGAAAGTGTTTGCAGACTGCTGAATCCACACACGGGTTTAACTCTGGAAGTTGAGTGCACACATAGACAGCCGTTCTGTTAGATAGCTGCGTTTTGGATTTAGAAGCAGATATTTCCCTGTGCTTACTGCTGTTTCTTCCATATGCCGGTAATGGGCTGAAAACGCCTGTTTTGGGACTCTGCAGAGAAAGTGTTTGCAGACTGCTGAATCCACACACGGGTTTAACTCTGGAAGTTGAGTGCACACATTGACAACCGTTCTGTTAGATAGCTGCGTTTTGGATTTAGAAGCAGATATTTCCCTGTGCTTACTGCTGTTTCTTCCATATGCCGGTAATGGGCTGAAAACGCCTGTTTTGGGACTCTGCAGAGAAAGGGTTTGCAGACTGCTGAATCCACACACGGGTTTAACTCTGGAAGTTGAGTGCACACATTGACAACCGTTCTGTTAGATAGCTGCGTTTTGGATTTAGAAGCAGATATTTCCCTGGGCTTACTGCTGTTTCTTCCATATGCCGGTAATGGGCTGAAAACGCCTGTTTTGGGACTCTGCAGAGAAAGTGTTTGCAGACTGCTGAATCCACTCACGGGTTTAACTCTGGAAGTTGAGTGCACACATTGACAGCCGTTCTGTTAGATAGCTGCGTTTTGGATTTAGAAGCAGATATTTCCCTGGGCTTACTGCTGTTTCTTCCATATGCCGGTAATGGGCTGAAAACGCCTGTTTTGGGACTCTGCAGAGAAAGTGTTTGCAGACTGCTGAATCCACACACGGGTTTAACTCTGGAAGTTGAGTGCACACATTGACAACCGTTCTGTTAGATAGCTGCGTTTTTGATTTAGAAGGAGATATTTCCCTGTGCTTACTGCTGTTTCATACATATGCCGGTAATGGGCTGAAAACGCCTGTTTTGGGACTCTGCAGAGAAAGTGTTTGCAGAGTGCTGAATCCACACACGGGTTTACCTCTGGAAGTTGAGTGCACACCTTGACAACCGTTCTGTTAGATAGCTGCGTTTTGGATTTAGAAGCAGATATTTCCCTGGGCTTACTGCTGTTTCTTCCATATGCCGGTAATGGGCTGAAAACGCCTGTTTTGGGACTCTGCAGAGAAAGTGTTTGCAGACTGCTGAATCCACACACGGGTTTAACTCTGGAAGTTGAGTGCACACATTGACAACCGTTCTGTTAGATAGCTGCGTTTTGGATTTAGAAGGAGATATTTCCCTGTGCTTACTGCTGTTTCATACATATGCCGGTAATGGGCTGAAAACGCCTGTTTTGGGACTCTGCAGAGAAAGTGTTTGCAGAGTGCTGAATCCACACACGGGTTTACCTCTGGAAGTTGAGTGCACACCTTGACAACCGTTCTGTTAGATAGCTGCGTTTTGGATTTAGAAGCAGATATTTCCCTGTGCTTACTGCTGTTTCTTCCATATGCCGGTAATGGGCTGAAAACGCCTGTTTTGGGACTCTGCAGAGAAAGTGTTTGCAGACTGCTGAATCCACACACGGGTTTAACTCTGGAAGTTGAGTGCACACATTGACAACCGTTCTGTTAAATAGCTGCGTTTTGGATTTAGAAGGAGATATTTCCCTGTGCTTACTGCTGTTTCATACATATGCCGGTAATGGGCTGAAAACGCCTGTTTTGGGACTCTGCAGAGAAAGTGTTTGCAGAGTGCTGAATCCACACACGGGTTTACCTCTGGAAGTTGAGTGCACACCTTGACAACCGTTCTGTTAGATAGCTGCGTTTTGGATTTAGAAGCAGATATTTCCCTGGGCTTACTGCTGTTTCTTCCATATGCCGGTAATGGGCTGAAAACGCCTGTTTTGGGACTCTGCAGAGAAAGTGTTTGCAGACTGCTGAATCCACACACGGGTTTAACTCTGGAAGTTGAGTGCACACATTGACAACCGTTCTGTTAGATAGCTGCGTTTTGGATTTAGAAGCAGATATTTCCCTGGGCTTACTGCTGTTTCTTCCATATGCCGGTAATGGGCTGAAAACGCCTGTTTTGGGACTCTGCAGAGAAAGTGTTTGCAGACTGCTGAATCCACACACGGGTTTAACTCTGGAAGTTGAGTGCACACATTGACAACCGTTCTGTTAGATAGCTGCGTTTTGGATTTAGAAGCAGATATTTCCCTGGGCTTACTGCTGTTTATTCCATATGCCGGTAATGGGCTGAAAACGCCTGGTTTGGGACTCTGCAGAGAAGATGTTTGCAGACTGCTGAATCCACACACGGGTTTAACTCTGGAAGTTGAGTGTACACATTGACAACCGTTCTGTTAGATAGCTGCGTTTTGGATTTAGAAGCAGATATTTCCCTGGGCTTACTGCTGTTTCTTCCATATGCCGGTAATGGGCTGAAAACGCCTGTTTTGGGACTCGGCAGAGAAAGTGTTTGCAGACTGCTGAATCCACACACGGGATTAACTCTGGAAGTTGAGTGCACACCTTGACAACCGTTCTGTTAGATAGGTGCGTTTTGGATTTAGAAGCAGATATTTCCCTGGGCTTACTGCTGTTTCTTCCATATGCCGGTAATGGGCTGAAAACGCCTGTTTTGGGACTCTGCAGAGAAAGTGTTTGCAGACTGCTGAATCCACACACGGGTTTAACTCTGGAAGTTGAGTGCACACATTGACAACCGTTCTGTTAGATAGCTGCGTTTTGGATTTAGAAGCAGATATTTTCCTGGGCTTACTGCTGTTTCTTCCATATGCCGGTAATGGGATGAAAACGCCTGTTTTGGGACTCTGCAGAGAAAGTGTTTGCAGACTGCTGAATCCACACACGGGTTTAACTCTGGAAGTTGAGTGCACACATTGACAACCGTTCTGTTAGATAGCTGCGTTTTGGATTTAGAAGCAGATATTTCCCTATGCTTACTGCTGTTTCTTCCATATGCCGGTAATGGGCTGAAAACGCCTGGTTTGGGACTCTGCAGAGAAGATGTTTGCAGACTGCTGAATCCACAAACTGGTTTAACTCTGGAAGTTGAGTGCACACATTGACAACTGTTCGGTTAGATAGCTGCGTTTTGGATTTAGAAGCAGATATTTCCCTGTGCTTACTGCTGTTTCTAACATATGCCGGTAATGGTCTGAAAACGCCTGTTTTGGGACTCTGCAGAGAAAGTGTTTGCAGAGTGCTGAATCCACACACAGGTTTAACTCTGGAAGTTGAGTGCACACATTGACAACCGTTCTGTTAGATAGCTGCGTTTTGGATTTAGAAGCAGATATTTCCCTGTGCTTACTGCTGTTTCTTCCATATGCCGGTAATGGGCTGAAAACGCCTGTTTTGGGACTCTGCAGAGAAAGTGTTTGCAGACGGCTGAATCCACACACGGGTTTAACTCTGGAAGTTGAGGCACACATTGACCACCGTTCTGTTAGATAGCTGCGTTTTGGATTTAGAAGCAGATATTTCCCTGTGCTTACTGCTGTTTCTTCCATATGCCGTTATTGGGCTGAAAACGCCTGTTTTGGGACTCTGCAGAGAAAGTGTTTGCAGACTGCTGAATCCACACACGGGTTTAACTCTGGAAGTTGAGTGCACACATTGACAACCGTTCTGTTAGATAGCTGCGTTTTGGATTTAGAAGCAGATATTTCCCTGTGCTTACTGCTGTTTATTCCATATGCCGGTAATGGGCTGAAAACGCCTGTTTTGGGACTCTGCAGAGAAAGTGTTTGCAGACTGCTGAATCCACACACGGGTTTAACTCTGGAAGTTGAGTGCAGACATTGACAACCGTTCTGTTAGATAGCTGCGTTTTGGATTTAGAAGCAGATATTTCCCTGTGCTTACTGCTGTTTCTTCCATATGCCGGTAATGGGCTGAAAACCCCTGTTTTGGGACTCTGCAGAGAAAGTGTTTGCAGACTGCTGAATCCACACACGGGTTTATCTCTGGAAGTTGAGTGCACACATTGACAACCGTTCTGTTAGATAGCTGCGTTTTGGATTTAGAAGCAGATATTTCCCTGGGCTTACTGCTGTTTCTTCCATATGCCGGTAATGGGCTGAAAACGCCTGTTTTGGGACTCTGCAGAGAAAGTGTTTGCAGACTGCTGAATCCACACACGGGTTTAACTCTGGAAGTTGAGTGCACACATTGACAGCCGTTCTGTTAGATAGCTGCGTTTTGGATTTAGAAGCAGATATTTCCCTGTGCTTACTGCTGTTTCTTCCATATGCCGGTAATGGGCTGAAAACGCCTGTTTTGGGACTCTGCAGAGAAAGTGTTTGCAGACTGCTGAATCCACACACGGGTTTAACTCTGGAAGTTGAGTGCACACATTGACCACCGTTCTGTTAGATAGCTGCGTTTTGGATTTAGAAGCAGATATTTCCCTGTGCTTACTGCTGTTTCTTCCATATGCCGGTATTGGGCTGAAAACGCCTGTTTTGGGACTCTGCAGAGAAAGTGTTTGCAGACTGCTGAATCCACACACGGGTTTAACTCTGGAAGTTGAGTGCACACATTGACAACCGTTCTGTTAGATAGCTGCGTTTTGGATTTAGAAGCAGATATTTCCCTGTGCTTACTGCTGTTTCTTCCATATGCCGGTAATGGGCTGAAAACGCCTGTTTTGGGACTCTGCAGAGAAAGTGTTTGCAGACTGCTGAATCCACACACGGGTTTAACTCTGGAAGTTGAGTGCACACATTGACAACCGTTCTGTTAGATAGCTGCGTTTTGGATTTAGAAGCAGATATTTCCCTGTGCTTACTGCTGTTTCTTCCATATGCCGGTAATGGGCTGAAAACGCCTGTTTTGGGACTCTGCAGAGAAAGTGTTTGCAGAGTGCTGAATCCACACACGGGTTTAACTCTGGAAGTTGAGTGCACACATTGACAACCGTTCTGTTAGATAGCTGCGTTTTGGATTTAGAAGCAGATATTTCCCTGGGCTTACTGCTGTTTCTTCCATATGCCGGTAATGGGCTGAAAACGCCTGTTTTGGGACTCTGCAGAGAAAGTGTTTGCAGACTGCTGAATCCACACACGGGTTTAACTCTGGAAGTTGAGTGCAGACATTGACAACCGTTCTGTTAGATAGCTGCGTTTTGGATTTAGAAGCAGATATTTCCCTGTGCTTACTGCTGTTTCTTCCATATGCCGGTAATGGGCTGAAAACGCCTGTTTTGGGACTCTGCAGAGAAAGTGTTTGCAGACTGCTGAATCCACACACGGGTTTAACTCTGGAAGTTGAGTGCACACATTGACAACCGTTCTGTTAGATAGCTGCGTTTTGGATTTAGAAGCAGATATTTCCCTGGGCTTACTGCTGTTTCTTCCATATGCCGGTAATGGGCTGAAAACGCCTGGTTTGGGACTCTGCAGAGAAGATGTTTGCAGACTGCTGAATCCACACACGGGTTTAACTCTGGAAGTTGAGTGCACACATTGACAACCGTTCTGTTAGATAGCTGCGTTTTGGATTTAGAAGCAGATATTTCCCTGGGCTTACTGCTGTTTCTTCCATATGCCGGTAATGGGCTGAAAACGCCTGTTTTGGGACTCTGCAGAGAAAGTGTTTGCAGACTGCTGAATCCACACACGGGTTTAACTACGGAAGTTGAGTGCACACATTGACAACCGTTCTGTTAGATAGCTGCATTTTGGATTTAGAAGCAGATATTTCCCTGTGCTTACTGCTGTTTTTTCCATATGCCGGTAATTGGCTGAAAACGCCTGTTTTGGGACTCTGCAGAGAAAGTGTTTGCAGACTGCTGAATCCACACACGGGTTTAACTCCGGAAGTTGTGTGCACACATTGACAACCGTTCTGTTAGATAGCTGCGTTTTGGATTTAGAAGCAGATATTTCCCTGTGCTTACTGCTGTTTCTTCCATATGCCGGTAATGGGCTGAAAACGCCTGTTTTGGGACTCTGCAGAGAAAGTGTTTGCAGACTGCTGAATCCACACACGGGTTTAACTCTGGAAGTTGAGTGCACACATTGACAACCGTTCTGTTAGATAGCTGCGTTTTGGATTTAGAAGCAGATATTTCCCTGGGCTTACTGCTGTTTCTTCCATATGCCGGTAATGGGCTGAAAACGCCTGTTTTGGGACTCTGCAGAGAAAGTGTTTGCAGACTGCTGAATCCACACACGGGTTTAAATCTGGAAGTTGAGTGCACACATAGACAGCCGTTCTGTTAGATAGCTGTGTTTTGGATTTAGAAGCAGATATTTCCCTGTGCTTACTGCTGTTTCTTCCATATGCCGGTAATGGGCTGAAAACGCCTGTTTTGGGACTCTGCAGAGAAAGTGTTTGCAGACTGCTGAATCCACACACGGGTTTAACTCTGGAAGTTGAGTGCACACATTGACAACCGTTCTGTTAGATAGCTGCGTTTTGGATTTAGAAGCAGATATTTCCCTATGCTTACTGCTGTTTCTTCCATATGCCGGTAATGGGCTGAAAACGCCTGGTTTGGGACTCTGCAGAGAAGATGTTTGCAGACTGCTGAATCCACACACTGGTTTAACTCTGGAAGTTGAGTGCACACATTGACAACTGTTCTGTTAGATAGCTGCGTTTTGGATTTAGAAGCAGATATTTCCCTGTGCTTACTGCTGTTTCTAACATATGCCGGTAATGGTCTGAAAACGCCTGTTTTGGGACTCTGCAGAGAAAGTGTTTGCAGAGTGCTGAATCCACACACAGGTTTAACTCTGGAAGTTGAGTGCACACATTGACAACCGTTCTGTTAGATAGCTGCGTTTTGGATTTAGAAGCAGATATTTCCCTGTGCTTACTGCTGTTTCTTCCATATGCCGGTAATGGGCTGAAAACGCCTGTTTTGGGACTCTGCAGAGAAAGTGTTTGCAGACGGCTGAATCCACACACGGGTTTAACTCTGGAAGTTGAGGCACACATTGACCACCGTTCTGTTAGATAGCTGCGTTTTGGATTTAGAAGCAGATATTTCCCTGTGCTTACTGCTGTTTCTTCCATATGCCGTTATTGGGCTGAAAACGCCTGTTTTGGGACTCTGCAGAGAAAGTGTTTGCAGACTGCTGAATCCACACACGGGTTTAACTCTGGAAGTTGAGTGCACACATTGACAACCGTTCTGTTAGATAGCTGCGTTTTGGATTTAGAAGCAGATATTTCCCTGTGCTTACTGCTGTTTATTCCATATGCCGGTAATGGGCTGAAAACGCCTGTTTTGGGACCCTGCAGAGAAAGTGTTTGCAGACTGCTGAATCCACACACGGGTTTAACTCTGGAAGTTGAGTGCAGACATTGACAACCGTTCTGTTAGATAGCTGCGTTTTGGATTTAGAAGCAGATATTTCCCTGTGCTTACTGCTGTTTCTTCCATATGCCGGTAATGGGCTGAAAACCCCTGTTTTGGGACTCTGCAGAGAAAGTGTTTGCAGACTGCTGAATCCACACACGGGTTTATCTCTGGAAGTTGAGTGCACACATTGACAACCGTTCTGTTAGATAGCTGCGTTTTGGATTTAGAAGCAGATATTTCCCTGGGCTTACTGCTGTTTCTTCCATATGCCGGTAATGGGCTGAAAACGCCTGTTTTGGGACTCTGCAGAGAAAGTGTTTGCAGACTGCTGAATCCACACACGGGTTTAATTCTGGAAGTTGAGTGCACACATTGACAACCGTTCTGTTAGATAGCTGCGTTTTGGATTTAGAAGCAGATATTTCCCTGGGCTTACTGCTGTTTCTTCCATATGCCGGTAATGGGCTGAAAACGCCTGTTTTGGGACTCTGCAGAGAAACTGTTTGCAGACTGCTGAATCCACACACGGGTTTAACTCTGGAAGATGAGTGCACACATTGACAGCCGTTCTGTTAGATAGCTGCGTTTTGGGTTTAGAAGCAGATATTTCCCTGTGCTTACTGCTGTTTCTTCCATATGCCGGTAATGGGCTGAAAACGCCTGTTTTGGGACTCTGCAGAGAAAGTGTTTGCAGACTGCTGAATCCACACACGGGTTTAACTCTGGAAGTTGAGTGCACACATTGACAACCGTTCTGTTAGATAGCTGCGTTTTGGATTTAGAAGCAGATATTTCCCTGTGCTTACTGCTGTTTCTTCCTTATGCCGGTAATGGGCTGAAAACGCCTGTTTTGGGACTCTGCAGAGAAAGTGATTGCAGACTGCTGAATCCACACACGGGTTTAACTCTGGAAGTTGAGTGCACACATTGACAACCGTTCTGTTAGATAGCTGCGTTTTGGATTTAGAAGCAGATATTTCCCTGGGCTTACTGCTGTTTCTTCCATATGCCGGTAATGGGCTGAAAACGCCTGGTTTGGGACTCTGCAGAGAAGATGTTTGCAGACTGCTGACTCCACACACGGGTTTAACTCTGGAAGTTGAGTGCACACATTGACAGCCGTTCTGTTAGATAGCTGCGTTTTGGATTTAGAAGCAGATATTTCCCTGTGCTTACTGCTGTTTCTTCCATATGCCGGTAATGGGCTGAAAACGCCTGTTTGGGACTCTGCAGAGAAAGTGTTTGCAGACTGCTGAATCCACACACGGGTTTAACTCCGGAAGTTGAGTGCACACATTGACAACCGTTCTGTTAGATAGCTGCGTTTTGGATTTAGAAGCAGATATTTCCCTGGGCTTACTGCTGTTTCTTCCATATGCCGGTAATGGGCTGAAAACGCCTGTTTTGGGACTCTGCAGAGAAAGTGTTTGCAGACTGCTGAATCCACACACGGGTTTAACTCTGGAAGTTGAGTGCACACATTGACAACCGTTCTGTTAGATAGCTGCGTTTTGGATTTAGAAGCAGATATTTCCCTGTGCTTACTGCTGTTTCTTCCATATGCCGGTAATGGGCTGAAAACGCCTGTTTTGGGACTCTGCAGAGACAGTGTTTGCAGACTGCTGAATCCACACACGGGTTTAACTCTGGAAGTTGAGTGCACACATTGACAACCGTTCTGTTAGATAGCTGCGTTTTGGATTTAGAAGCAGATATTTCCCTATGCTTACTGCTGTTTCTTCCATATGCCGGTAATGGGCTGAAAAGGCCTGGTTTGGGACTCTGCAGAGAAGATGTTTGCAGACTGCTGAATCCACACACCGGTTTAACTCTGGAAGTTGAGTGCACACATTGACAACTGTTCTGTTAGATAGCTGCGTTTTGGATTTAGAAGCAGATATTTCCCTGTGCTTACTGCTGTTTCTTCCATATGCCGGTAATGGTCTGAAAACGCCTGTTTTGGGACTCTGCAGAGAAAGTGTTTGCAGAGTGCTGAATCCACACACAGGTTTAACTCTGGAAGTTGAGTGCACACATTGACAACCGTTCTGTTAGAAAGCTGCGTTTTGGATTTAGAAGCAGATATTTCCCTGGGCTTACTGCTGTTTCTTCCATATGCCGGTAATGGGCTGAAAACGCCTGTTTTGGGACTCTGCAGAGAAAGTGTTTGCAGACTGCTGAATCCACACACGGGTTTAACTCTGGAAGTTGAGAGCAGACATTGACAACCGTTCTGTTAGATAGCTGCGTTTTGGATTTAGAAGCAGATATTTCCCTGTGCTTACTGCTGTTTCTTCCATATGCCGGTAATGGGCTGAAAACCCCTGTTTTGGGACTCTGCAGAGAAAGTGTTTGCAGACTGCTGAATCCACACACGGGTTTAACTCTGGAAGTTGAGTGCACACATTGACAACCGTTCTGTTAGATAGCTGCGTTTTGGATTTAGAAGCAGATATTTCCCTGGGCTTACTGCTGTTTCTTCCATATGCCGGTAATGGGCTGAAAACGCCTGTTTTGGGACTCTGCAGAGAACGTGTTTGCAGACTGCTGAATCCACACACGGGTTTAACTCTGGAAGTTGAGTGCACACATTGACAACCGTTCTGTTAGATAGCTGCGTTTTGGATTTAGAAGCAGATATTTCCCTGTGCTTACTGCTGTTTCTTCCACATGCCGGTAATGGGCTGAAAACGCCTGTTTTGGGACTCTGCAGAGAAAGTGTTTGCAGACTGCTGAATCCACACACGGCTTTAACTCTGGAAGTTGAGTGCACACATTGACAGCCGTTCTGTTACATATCTGCGTTTTGGATTTAGAAGCAGATATTTCTCTGTGCTGACTGCTGTTTCTTCCATATGCCGGTAATGGGCTGAAAACGCCTGTTTTGGGACTCTGCAGAGAAAGTGTTTGCAGACTGCTGAATCCACACACGGGTTTAACTCTGGAAGTTGAGTGCACACATTGACAACCGTTCTGTTAGATAGCTGCGTTTTGGATTTAGAAGCAGATATTTCCCTGTGCTTACTGCTGTTTCTTCCATATGCCGGTAATGGGCTGAAAACCCCTGTTTTGGGACTCTGCAGAGAAAGTGTTTGCAGACTGCTGAATCCACACACGGGTTTATCTCTGGAAGTTGAGTGCACACATTGACAACCGTTCTGTTAGATAGCTGCGTTTTGGATTTAGAAGCAGATATTTCCCTGGGCTTACTGCTGTTTCTTCCATATGCCGGTAATGGGCTGAAAACGCCTGTTTTGGGACTCTGCAGAGAAAGTGTTTGCAGACTGCTGAATCCACACACGGGTTTAACTCTGGAAGTTGAGTGCACACATTGACAGCCGTTCTGTTAGATAGCTGCGTTTTGGATTTAGAAGCAGATATTTCCCTGTGCTTACTGCTGTTTCTTCCATATGCCGGTAATGGGCTGAAAACGCCTGTTTTGGGACTCTGCAGAGAAAGTGTTTGCAGACTGCTGAATCCACACACGGGTTTAACTCTGGAAGTTGAGTGCACACATTGACCACCGTTCTGTTAGATAGCTGCGTTTTGGATTTAGAAGCAGATATTTCCCTGTGCTTACTGCTGTTTCTTCCATATGCCGGTATTGGGCTGAAAACGCCTGTTTTGGGACTCTGCAGAGAAAGTGTTTGCAGACTGCTGAATCCACACACGGGTTTAACTCTGGAAGTTGAGTGCACACATTGACAACCGTTCTGTTAGATAGCTGCGTTTTGGATTTAGAAGCAGATATTTCCCTGTGCTTACTGCTGTTTCTTCCATATGCCGGTAATGGGCTGAAAACGCCTGTTTTGGGACTCTGCAGAGAAAGTGTTTGCAGACTGCTGAATCCACACACGGGTTTAACTCTGGAAGTTGAGTGCACACATTGACAACCGTTCTGTTAGATAGCTGCGTTTTGGATTTAGAAGCAGATATTTCCCTGTGCTTACTGCTGTTTCTTCCATATGCCGGTAATGGGCTGAAAACGCCTGTTTTGGGACTCTGCAGAGAAAGTGTTTGCAGAGTGCTGAATCCACACACGGGTTTAACTCTGGAAGTTGAGTGCACACATTGACAACCGTTCTGTTAGATAGCTGCGTTTTGGATTTAGAAGCAGATATTTCCCTGGGCTTACTGCTGTTTCTTCCATATGCCGGTAATGGGCTGAAAACGCCTGTTTTGGGACTCTGCAGAGAAAGTGTTTGCAGACTGCTGAATCCACACACGGGTTTAACTCTGGAAGTTGAGTGCAGACATTGACAACCGTTCTGTTAGATAGCTGCGTTTTGGATTTAGAAGCAGATATTTCCCTGTGCTTACTGCTGTTTCTTCCATATGCCGGTAATGGGCTGAAAACGCCTGTTTTGGGACTCTGCAGAGAAAGTGTTTGCAGACTGCTGAATCCACACACGGGTTTAACTCTGGAAGTTGAGTGCACACATTGACAACCGTTCTGTTAGATAGCTGCGTTTTGGATTTAGAAGCAGATATTTCCCTGGGCTTACTGCTGTTTCTTCCATATGCCGGTAATGGGCTGAAAACGCCTGGTTTGGGACTCTGCAGAGAAGATGTTTGCAGACTGCTGAATCCACACACGGGTTTAACTCTGGAAGTTGAGTGCACACATTGACAACCGTTCTGTTAGATAGCTGCGTTTTGGATTTAGAAGCAGATATTTCCCTGGGCTTACTGCTGTTTCTTCCATATGCCGGTAATGGGCTGAAAACGCCTGTTTTGGGACTCTGCAGAGAAAGTGTTTGCAGACTGCTGAATCCACACACGGGTTTAACTACGGAAGTTGAGTGCACACATTGACAACCGTTCTGTTAGATAGCTGCATTTTGGATTTAGAAGCAGATATTTCCCTGTGCTTACTGCTGTTTTTTCCATATGCCGGTAATTGGCTGAAAACGCCTGTTTTGGGACTCTGCAGAGAAAGTGTTTGCAGACTGCTGAATCCACACACGGGTTTAACTCCGGAAGTTGTGTGCACACATTGACAACCGTTCTGTTAGATAGCTGCGTTTTGGATTTAGAAGCAGATATTTCCCTGTGCTTACTGCTGTTTCTTCCATATGCCGGTAATGGGCTGAAAACGCCTGTTTTGGGACTCTGCAGAGAAAGTGTTTGCAGACTGCTGAATCCACACACGGGTTTAACTCTGGAAGTTGAGTGCACACATTGACAACCGTTCTGTTAGATAGCTGCGTTTTGGATTTAGAAGCAGATATTTCCCTGGGCTTACTGCTGTTTCTTCCATATGCCGGTAATGGGCTGAAAACGCCTGTTTTGGGACTCTGCAGAGAAAGTGTTTGCAGACTGCTGAATCCACACACGGGTTTAAATCTGGAAGTTGAGTGCACACATAGACAGCCGTTCTGTTAGATAGCTGTGTTTTGGATTTAGAAGCAGATATTTCCCTGTGCTTACTGCTGTTTCTTCCATATGCCGGTAATGGGCTGAAAACGCCTGTTTTGGGACTCTGCAGAGAAAGTGTTTGCAGACTGCTGAATCCACACACGGGTTTAACTCTGGAAGTTGAGTGCACACATTGACAACCGTTCTGTTAGATAGCTGCGTTTTGGATTTAGAAGCAGATATTTCCCTATGCTTACTGCTGTTTCTTCCATATGCCGGTAATGGGCTGAAAACGCCTGGTTTGGGACTCTGCAGAGAAGATGTTTGCAGACTGCTGAATCCACACACTGGTTTAACTCTGGAAGTTGAGTGCACACATTGACAACTGTTCTGTTAGATAGCTGCGTTTTGGATTTAGAAGCAGATATTTCCCTGTGCTTACTGCTGTTTCTAACATATGCCGGTAATGGTCTGAAAACGCCTGTTTTGGGACTCTGCAGAGAAAGTGTTTGCAGAGTGCTGAATCCACACACAGGTTTAACTCTGGAAGTTGAGTGCACACATTGACAACCGTTCTGTTAGATAGCTGCGTTTTGGATTTAGAAGCAGATATTTCCCTGTGCTTACTGCTGTTTCTTCCATATGCCGGTAATGGGCTGAAAACGCCTGTTTTGGGACTCTGCAGAGAAAGTGTTTGCAGACGGCTGAATCCACACACGGGTTTAACTCTGGAAGTTGAGGCACACATTGACCACCGTTCTGTTAGATAGCTGCGTTTTGGATTTAGAAGCAGATATTTCCCTGTGCTTACTGCTGTTTCTTCCATATGCCGTTATTGGGCTGAAAACGCCTGTTTTGGGACTCTGCAGAGAAAGTGTTTGCAGACTGCTGAATCCACACACGGGTTTAACTCTGGAAGTTGAGTGCACACATTGACAACCGTTCTGTTAGATAGCTGCGTTTTGGATTTAGAAGCAGATATTTCCCTGTGCTTACTGCTGTTTATTCCATATGCCGGTAATGGGCTGAAAACGCCTGTTTTGGGACCCTGCAGAGAAAGTGTTTGCAGACTGCTGAATCCACACACGGGTTTAACTCTGGAAGTTGAGTGCAGACATTGACAACCGTTCTGTTAGATAGCTGCGTTTTGGATTTAGAAGCAGATATTTCCCTGTGCTTACTGCTGTTTCTTCCATATGCCGGTAATGGGCTGAAAACCCCTGTTTTGGGACTCTGCAGAGAAAGTGTTTGCAGACTGCTGAATCCACACACGGGTTTATCTCTGGAAGTTGAGTGCACACATTGACAACCGTTCTGTTAGATAGCTGCGTTTTGGATTTAGAAGCAGATATTTCCCTGGGCTTACTGCTGTTTCTTCCATATGCCGGTAATGGGCTGAAAACGCCTGTTTTGGGACTCTGCAGAGAAAGTGTTTGCAGACTGCTGAATCCACACACGGGTTTAATTCTGGAAGTTGAGTGCACACATTGACAACCGTTCTGTTAGATAGCTGCGTTTTGGATTTAGAAGCAGATATTTCCCTGGGCTTACTGCTGTTTCTTCCATATGCCGGTAATGGGCTGAAAACGCCTGTTTTGGGACTCTGCAGAGAAACTGTTTGCAGACTGCTGAATCCACACACGGGTTTAACTCTGGAAGATGAGTGCACACATTGACAGCCGTTCTGTTAGATAGCTGCGTTTTGGGTTTAGAAGCAGATATTTCCCTGTGCTTACTGCTGTTTCTTCCATATGCCGGTAATGGGCTGAAAACGCCTGTTTTGGGACTCTGCAGAGAAAGTGTTTGCAGACTGCTGAATCCACACACGGGTTTAACTCTGGAAGTTGAGTGCACACATTGACAACCGTTCTGTTAGATAGCTGCGTTTTGGATTTAGAAGCAGATATTTCCCTGTGCTTACTGCTGTTTCTTCCTTATGCCGGTAATGGGCTGAAAACGCCTGTTTTGGGACTCTGCAGAGAAAGTGATTGCAGACTGCTGAATCCACACACGGGTTTAACTCTGGAAGTTGAGTGCACACATTGACAACCGTTCTGTTAGATAGCTGCGTTTTGGATTTAGAAGCAGATATTTCCCTGGGCTTACTGCTGTTTCTTCCATATGCCGGTAATGGGCTGAAAACGCCTGGTTTGGGACTCTGCAGAGAAGATGTTTGCAGACTGCTGACTCCACACACGGGTTTAACTCTGGAAGTTGAGTGCACACATTGACAGCCGTTCTGTTAGATAGCTGCGTTTTGGATTTAGAAGCAGATATTTCCCTGTGCTTACTGCTGTTTCTTCCATATGCCGGTAATGGGCTGAAAACGCCTGTTTGGGACTCTGCAGAGAAAGTGTTTGCAGACTGCTGAATCCACACACGGGTTTAACTCCGGAAGTTGAGTGCACACATTGACAACCGTTCTGTTAGATAGCTGCGTTTTGGATTTAGAAGCAGATATTTCCCTGGGCTTACTGCTGTTTCTTCCATATGCCGGTAATGGGCTGAAAACGCCTGTTTTGGGACTCTGCAGAGAAAGTGTTTGCAGACTGCTGAATCCACACACGGGTTTAACTCTGGAAGTTGAGTGCACACATTGACAACCGTTCTGTTAGATAGCTGCGTTTTGGATTTAGAAGCAGATATTTCCCTGTGCTTACTGCTGTTTCTTCCATATGCCGGTAATGGGCTGAAAACGCCTGTTTTGGGACTCTGCAGAGACAGTGTTTGCAGACTGCTGAATCCACACACGGGTTTAACTCTGGAAGTTGAGTGCACACATTGACAACCGTTCTGTTAGATAGCTGCGTTTTGGATTTAGAAGCAGATATTTCCCTATGCTTACTGCTGTTTCTTCCATATGCCGGTAATGGGCTGAAAAGGCCTGGTTTGGGACTCTGCAGAGAAGATGTTTGCAGACTGCTGAATCCACACACCGGTTTAACTCTGGAAGTTGAGTGCACACATTGACAACTGTTCTGTTAGATAGCTGCGTTTTGGATTTAGAAGCAGATATTTCCCTGTGCTTACTGCTGTTTCTTCCATATGCCGGTAATGGTCTGAAAACGCCTGTTTTGGGACTCTGCAGAGAAAGTGTTTGCAGAGTGCTGAATCCACACACAGGTTTAACTCTGGAAGTTGAGTGCACACATTGACAACCGTTCTGTTAGAAAGCTGCGTTTTGGATTTAGAAGCAGATATTTCCCTGGGCTTACTGCTGTTTCTTCCATATGCCGGTAATGGGCTGAAAACGCCTGTTTTGGGACTCTGCAGAGAAAGTGTTTGCAGACTGCTGAATCCACACACGGGTTTAACTCTGGAAGTTGAGAGCAGACATTGACAACCGTTCTGTTAGATAGCTGCGTTTTGGATTTAGAAGCAGATATTTCCCTGTGCTTACTGCTGTTTCTTCCATATGCCGGTAATGGGCTGAAAACCCCTGTTTTGGGACTCTGCAGAGAAAGTGTTTGCAGACTGCTGAATCCACACACGGGTTTAACTCTGGAAGTTGAGTGCACACATTGACAACCGTTCTGTTAGATAGCTGCGTTTTGGATTTAGAAGCAGATATTTCCCTGGGCTTACTGCTGTTTCTTCCATATGCCGGTAATGGGCTGAAAACGCCTGTTTTGGGACTCTGCAGAGAACGTGTTTGCAGACTGCTGAATCCACACACGGGTTTAACTCTGGAAGTTGAGTGCACACATTGACAACCGTTCTGTTAGATAGCTGCGTTTTGGATTTAGAAGCAGATATTTCCCTGTGCTTACTGCTGTTTCTTCCACATGCCGGTAATGGGCTGAAAACGCCTGTTTTGGGACTCTGCAGAGAAAGTGTTTGCAGACTGCTGAATCCACACACGGCTTTAACTCTGGAAGTTGAGTGCACACATTGACAGCCGTTCTGTTACATATCTGCGTTTTGGATTTAGAAGCAGATATTTCTCTGTGCTGACTGCTGTTTCTTCCATATGCCGGTAATGGGCTGAAAACGCCTGTTTTGGGACTCTGCAGAGAAAGTGTTTGCAGACTGCTGAATCCACACACGGGTTTAACTCTGGAAGTTGAGTGCACACATTGACAACCGTTCTGTTAGATAGCTGCGTTTTGGATTTAGAAGCAGATATTTCCCTGTGCTTACTGCTGTTTCTTCCATATGCCGGTAATGGGCTGAAAACGCCTGTTTTGGGACTCTGCAGAGAAAGTGTTTGCAGACTGCTGAATCCACACACGGGTTTAACTCTGGAAGTTGAGTGCACACATTGACCACCGTTCTGTTAGATAGCTGCGTTTTGGATTTAGAAGCAGATATTTCCCTGTGCTTACTGCTGTTTCTTCCATATGCCGGTAATGGGCTGAAAACGCCTGGTTTGGGACTCTGCAGAGAAGATGTTTGCAGACTGCTGAATCCACACACGGGTTTAACTCTGGAAGTTGAGTGCACACATTGACAACCGTTCTGTTAGATAGCTGCGTTTTGGATTTAGAAGCAGATATTTCCCTGTGCTTACTGATGTTTCTTCCATATGCCGGTAATGGGCTGAAAACGCCTGTTTTGGGACTCTGCAGAGAAAGTGTTTGCAGACTGCTGAACCCACACACGGGTTTAACTCTGGAAGTTGAGTGCACACATAGACAGCCGTTCTGTTAGATAGCTGCGTTTTGGATTTAGAAGCAGATATTTCCCTGTGCTTACTGCTGTTTCTTCCATATGCCGGTAATGGACTGAAAACGCCTGTTTTGGGACTCTGCAGAGAAAGTGTTTGCAGATGGCTGAATCCACACACGGGTTTAACTCCAGAAGTTGTGTGCACACATTGACAACCGTTCTGTTAGATAGCTGCGTTTTGGATTTAGAAGCAGATATTTCCCTGTGCTTACTGCTGTTTCTTCCATATGCCGGTAATGGGCTGAAAACGCCTGTTTTGGGACTCTGCAGAGAAAGGGTTTGCAGACTGCTGAATCCACACATGGGTTTAACTCTGGAAGTTGAGTGCACACATTGACAACCGTTCTGTTAGATAGCTGCGTTTTGGATTTAGAAGCAGATATTTCCCTGTGCTTACTGCTGTTTCTTCCATATGCCGGTAATGGGCTGAAAACGCCTGTTTTGGGACTCTGCAGAGAAAGTGTTTGCAGACTGCTGAATCCACACACGGGTTTAACTCTGGAAGTTGAGTGCACACATAGACAGCCGTTCTGTTAGATAGCTGCGTTTTGGATTTAGAAGCAGATATTTCCCTGTGCTTACTGCTGTTTCTTCCATATGCCGGTAATGGGCTGAAAACGCCTGTTTTGGGACTCTGCAGAGAAAGTGTTTGCAGACTGCTGAATCCACACACGGGTTTAACTCTGGAAGTTGAGTGCACACATTGACAACCGTTCTGTTAGATAGCTGCGTTTTGGATTTAGAAGCAGATATTTCCCTGTGCTTACTGCTGTTTCTTCCATATGCCGGTAATGGGCTGAAAACGCCTGTTTTGGGACTCTGCAGAGAAAGGGTTTGCAGACTGCTGAATCCACACACGGGTTTAATTCTGGAAGTTGAGTGCACACATTGACAACCGTTCTGTTAGATAGCTGCGTTTTGGATTTAGAAGCAGATATTTCCCTGGGCTTACTGCTGTTTCTTCCATATGCCGGTAATGGGCTGAAAACGCCTGTTTTGGGACTCTGCAGAGAAACTGTTTGCAGACTGCTGAATCCACACACGGGTTTAACTCTGGAAGATGAGTGCACACATTGACAGCCGTTCTGTTAGATAGCTGCGTTTTGGGTTTAGAAGCAGATATTTCCCTGTGCTTACTGCTGTTTCTTCCATATGCCGGTAATGGGCTGAAAACGCCTGTTTTGGGACTCTGCAGAGAAAGTGTTTGCAGACTGCTGAATCCACACACGGGTTTAACTCTGGAAGTTGAGTGCACACATTGACAACCGTTCTGTTAGATAGCTGCATTTTGGGTTTAGAAGCAGATATTTCCCTGTGCTTACTGCTGTTTCTTCCATATGCCGGTAATGGGCTGAAAAGGCCTGGTTTGGGACTCTGCAGAGAAGATGTTTGCAGACTGCTGAATCCACACACCGGTTTAACTCTGGAAGTTGAGTGCACACATTGACAACTGTTCTGTTAGATAGCTGCGTTTTGGATTTAGAAGCAGATATTTCCCTGTGCTTACTGCTGTTTCTTCCATATGCCGGTAATGGTCTGAAAACGCCTGTTTTGGGACTCTGCAGAGAAAGTGTTTGCAGAGTGCTGAATCCACACACAGGTTTAACTCTGGAAGTTGAGTGCACACATTGACAACCGTTCTGTTAGATAGCTGCGTTTTGGATTTAGAAGCAGATATTTCCCTGGGCTTACTGCTGTTTCTTCCATATGCCGGTAATGGGCTGAAAACGCCTGTTTTGGGACTCTGCAGAGAAAGTGTTTGCAGACTGCTGAATCCACACACGGGTTTAACTCTGGAAGTTGAGAGCAGACATTGACAACCGTTCTGTTAGATAGCTGCGTTTTGGATTTAGAAGCAGATATTTCCCTGTGCTTACTGCTGTTTCTTCCATATGCCGGTAATGGGCTGAAAACCCCTGTTTTGGGACTCTGCAGAGAAAGTGTTTGCAGACTGCTGAATCCACACACGGGTTTAACTCTGGAAGTTGAGTGCACACATTGACAACCGTTCTGTTAGATAGCTGCGTTTTGGATTTAGAAGCAGATATTTCCCTGGGCTTACTGCTGTTTCTTCCATATGCCGGTAATGGGCTGAAAACGCCTGTTTTGGGACTCTGCAGAGAACGTGTTTGCAGACTGCTGAATCCACACACGGGTTTAACTCTGGAAGTTGAGTGCACACATTGACAACCGTTCTGTTAGATAGCTGCGTTTTGGATTTAGAAGCAGATATTTCCCTGTGCTTACTGCTGTTTCTTCCACATGCCGGTAATGGGCTGAAAACGCCTGTTTTGGGACTCTGCAGAGAAAGTGTTTGCAGACTGCTGAATCCACACACGGCTTTAACTCTGGAAGTTGAGTGCACACATTGACAGCCGTTCTGTTACATATCTGCGTTTTGGATTTAGAAGCAGATATTTCTCTGTGCTGACTGCTGTTTCTTCCATATGCCGGTAATGGGCTGAAAACGCCTGTTTTGGGACTCTGCAGAGAAAGTGTTTGCAGACTGCTGAATCCACACACGGGTTTAACTCTGGAAGTTGAGTGCACACATTGACAACCGTTCTGTTAGATAGCTGCGTTTTGGATTTAGAAGCAGATATTTCCCTGTGCTTACTGCTGTTTCTTCCATATGCCGGTAATGGGCTGAAAACGCCTGTTTTGGGACTCTGCAGAGAAAGTGTTTGCAGACTGCTGAATCCACACACGGGTTTAACTCTGGAAGTTGAGTGCACACATTGACCACCGTTCTGTTAGATAGCTGCGTTTTGGATTTAGAAGCAGATATTTCCCTGTGCTTACTGCTGTTTCTTCCATATGCCGGTAATGGGCTGAAAACGCCTGGTTTGGGACTCTGCAGAGAAGATGTTTGCAGACTGCTGAATCCACACACGGGTTTAACTCTGGAAGTTGAGTGCACACATTGACAACCGTTCTGTTAGATAGCTGCGTTTTGGATTTAGAAGCAGATATTTCCCTGTGCTTACTGATGTTTCTTCCATATGCCGGTAATGGGCTGAAAACGCCTGTTTTGGGACTCTGCAGAGAAAGTGTTTGCAGACTGCTGAATCCACACACGGGTTTAACTCTGGAAGTTGAGTGCACACATAGACAGCCGTTCTGTTAGATAGCTGCGTTTTGGATTTAGAAGTAGATATTTCCCTGTGCTTACTGCTGTTTCTTCCATATGCCGGTAATGGACTGAAAACGCCTGTTTTGGGACTCTGCAGAGAAAGTGTTTGCAGATGGCTGAATCCACACACGGGTTTAACTCCAGAAGTTGTGTGCACACATTGACAACCGTTCTGTTAGATAGCTGCGTTTTGGATTTAGAAGCAGATATTTCCCTGTGCTTACTGCTGTTTCTTCCATATGCCGGTAATGGGCTGAAAACGCCTGTTTTGGGACTCTGCAGAGAAAGGGTTTGCAGACTGCTGAATCCACACATGGGTTTAACTCTGGAAGTTGAGTGCACACATTGACAACCGTTCTGTTAGATAGCTGCGTTTTGGATTTAGAAGCAGATATTTCCCTGTGCTTACTGCTGTTTCTTCCATATGCCGGTAATGGGCTGAAAACGCCTGTTTTGGGACTCTGCAGAGAAAGTGTTTGCAGACTGCTGAATCCACACACGGGTTTAACTCTGGAAGTTGAGTGCACACATAGACAGCCGTTCTGTTAGATAGCTGCGTTTTGGATTTAGAAGCAGATATTTCCCTGTGCTTACTGCTGTTTCTTCCATATGCCGGTAATGGGCTGAAAACGCCTGTTTTGGGACTCTGCAGAGAAAGTGTTTGCAGACTGCTGAATCCACACACGGGTTTAACTCTGGAAGTTGAGTGCACACATTGACAACCGTTCTGTTAGATAGCTGCGTTTTGGATTTAGAAGCAGATATTTCCCTGTGCTTACTGCTGTTTCTTCCATATGCCGGTAATGGGCTGAAAACGCCTGTTTTGGGACTCTGCAGAGAAAGTGTTTGCAGACTGCTGAATCCACACACGGGTTTAACTCTGGAAGTTGAGTGCACACATTGACCACCGTTCTGTTAGATAGCTGCGTTTTGGATTTAGAAGCAGATATTTCCCTGTGCTTACTGCTGTTTCTTCCATATGCCGGTAATGGGCTGAAAACGCCTGGTTTGGGACTCTGCAGAGAAGATGTTTGCAGACTGCTGAATCCACACACGGGTTTAACTCTGGAAGTTGAGTGCACACATTGACAACCGTTCTGTTAGATAGCTGCGTTTTGGATTTAGAAGCAGATATTTCCCTGTGCTTACTGATGTTTCTTCCATATGCCGGTAATGGGCTGAAAACGCCTGTTTTGGGACTCTGCAGAGAAAGTGTTTGCAGACTGCTGAACCCACACACGGGTTTAACTCTGGAAGTTGAGTGCACACATAGACAGCCGTTCTGTTAGATAGCTGCGTTTTGGATTTAGAAGCAGATATTTCCCTGTGCTTACTGCTGTTTCTTCCATATGCCGGTAATGGACTGAAAACGCCTGTTTTGGGACTCTGCAGAGAAAGTGTTTGCAGATGGCTGAATCCACACACGGGTTTAACTCCAGAAGTTGTGTGCACACATTGACAACCGTTCTGTTAGATAGCTGCGTTTTGGATTTAGAAGCAGATATTTCCCTGTGCTTACTGCTGTTTCTTCCATATGCCGGTAATGGGCTGAAAACGCCTGTTTTGGGACTCTGCAGAGAAAGGGTTTGCAGACTGCTGAATCCACACATGGGTTTAACTCTGGAAGTTGAGTGCACACATTGACAACCGTTCTGTTAGATAGCTGCGTTTTGGATTTAGAAGCAGATATTTCCCTGTGCTTACTGCTGTTTCTTCCATATGCCGGTAATGGGCTGAAAACGCCTGTTTTGGGACTCTGCAGAGAAAGTGTTTGCAGACTGCTGAATCCACACACGGGTTTAACTCTGGAAGTTGAGTGCACACATAGACAGCCGTTCTGTTAGATAGCTGCGTTTTGGATTTAGAAGCAGATATTTCCCTGTGCTTACTGCTGTTTCTTCCATATGCCGGTAATGGGCTGAAAACGCCTGTTTTGGGACTCTGCAGAGAAAGTGTTTGCAGACTGCTGAATCCACACACGGGTTTAACTCTGGAAGTTGAGTGCACACATTGACAACCGTTCTGTTAGATAGCTGCGTTTTGGATTTAGAAGCAGATATTTCCCTGTGCTTACTGCTGTTTCTTCCATATGCCGGTAATGGGCTGAAAACGCCTGTTTTGGGACTCTGCAGAGAAAGGGTTTGCAGACTGCTGAATCCACACACGGGTTTAATTCTGGAAGTTGAGTGCACACATTGACAACCGTTCTGTTAGATAGCTGCGTTTTGGATTTAGAAGCAGATATTTCCCTGGGCTTACTGCTGTTTCTTCCATATGCCGGTAATGGGCTGAAAACGCCTGTTTTGGGACTCTGCAGAGAAACTGTTTGCAGACTGCTGAATCCACACACGGGTTTAACTCTGGAAGATGAGTGCACACATTGACAGCCGTTCTGTTAGATAGCTGCGTTTTGGGTTTAGAAGCAGATATTTCCCTGTGCTTACTGCTGTTTCTTCCATATGCCGGTAATGGGCTGAAAACGCCTGTTTTGGGACTCTGCAGAGAAAGTGTTTGCAGACTGCTGAATCCACACACGGGTTTAACTCTGGAAGTTGAGTGCACACATTGACAACCGTTCTGTTAGATAGCTGCATTTTGGGTTTAGAAGCAGATATTTCCCTGTGCTTACTGCTGTTTCTTCCATATGCCGGTAATGGGCTGAAAAGGCCTGGTTTGGGACTCTGCAGAGAAGATGTTTGCAGACTGCTGAATCCACACACCGGTTTAACTCTGGAAGTTGAGTGCACACATTGACAACTGTTCTGTTAGATAGCTGCGTTTTGGATTTAGAAGCAGATATTTCCCTGTGCTTACTGCTGTTTCTTCCATATGCCGGTAATGGTCTGAAAACGCCTGTTTTGGGACTCTGCAGAGAAAGTGTTTGCAGAGTGCTGAATCCACACACAGGTTTAACTCTGGAAGTTGAGTGCACACATTGACAACCGTTCTGTTAGATAGCTGCGTTTTGGATTTAGAAGCAGATATTTCCCTGGGCTTACTGCTGTTTCTTCCATATGCCGGTAATGGGCTGAAAACGCCTGTTTTGGGACTCTGCAGAGAAAGTGTTTGCAGACTGCTGAATCCACACACGGGTTTAACTCTGGAAGTTGAGAGCAGGACATTGACAACCGTTCTGTTAGATAGCTGCGTTTTGGATTTAGAAGCAGATATTTCCCTGTGCTTACTGCTGTTTCTTCCATATGCCGGTAATGGGCTGAAAACCCTGTTTTGGGACTCTGCAGAGAAAGTGTTTGCAGACTGCTGAATCCACACACGGGTTTAACTCTGGAAGTTGAGTGCACACATTGACAACCGTTCTGTTAGATAGCTGCGTTTTGGATTTAGAAGCAGATATTTCCCTGGGCTTACTGCTGTTCTTCCATATGCCGGTAATGGGCTGAAAACGCCTGTTTGGGACTCTGCAGAGAACGTGTTTGCAGACTGCTGAATCCACACACGGGTTTAACTCTGGAAGTTGAGTGCACACATTGACAACCGTTCTGTTAGATAGCTGCGTTTTGGATTTAGAAGCAGATATTTCCCTGTGCTTACTGCTGTTTCTTCCACATGCCGGTAATGGGCTGAAAACGCCTGTTTTGGGACTCTGCAGAGAAAGTGTTTGCAGACTGCTGAATCCACACACGGCTTTAACTCTGGAAGTTGAGTGCACACATTGACAGCCGTTCTGTTACATATCTGCGTTTTGGATTTAGAAGCAGATATTTCTCTGTGCTGACTGCTGTTTCTTCCATATGCCGGTAATGGGCTGAAAACGCCTGTTTTGGGACTCTGCAGAGAAAGTGTTTGCAGACTGCTGAATCCACACACGGGTTTAACTCTGGAAGTTGAGTGCACACATTGACAACCGTTCTGTTAGATAGGCTGCGTTTTGGATTTAGAAGCAGATATTTCCTGTGCTTACTGCTGTTTCTTCCATATGCCGGTAATGGGCTGAAAACGCCTGTTTTGGGACTCTGCAGAGAAAGTGTTTGCAGACTGCTGAATCACACACACGGGTTTAACTCTGGAAGTTGAGTGCACACATTGACCACCGTTCTGTTAGATAGCTGCGTTTTGGATTTAGAAGCAGATATTTCCCTGTGCTTACTGCTGTTTCTTCCATATGCCGGTAATGGGCTGAAAACGCCTGGTTTGGGACTCTGCAGAGAAGATGTTTGCAGACTGCTGATCCACACACGGGTTTAACTCTGAAGTTGAGTGCACACATTGACAACCGTTCTGTTAGATAGCTGCGTTTTGGATTTAGAAGCAGATATTTCCCTGTGCTTACTGATGTTTCTTCCATATGCCGGTAATGGGCTGAAAACGCCTGTTTTGGGACTCTGCAGAGAAAGTGTTTGCAGACTGCTGAATCACACACGGGTTTAACTCTGGAAGTTGAGTGCACACATAGACAGCCGTTCTGTTAGATAGCTGCGTTTTGGATTTAGAAGTAGATATTTCCCTGTGCTTACTGCTGTTTCTTCCATATGCCGGTAATGGACTGAAAACGCCTGTTTTGGGACTCTGCAGAGAAAGTGTTTGCAGATGGCTGAATCCACACACGGGTTTAACTCCAGAAGTTGTGTGCACACATTGACAACCGTTCTGTTAGATAGCTGCGTTTTGGATTTAGAAGCAGATATTTCCCTGTGCTTACTGCTGTTTCTTCCATATGCCGGTAATGGGCTGAAAACGCTGTTTTGGGACTCTGCAGAGAAAGGGTTTGCAGACTGCTGAATCCACACATGGGTTTAACTCTGGAAGTTGAGTGCACACATTGACAACCGTTCTGTTAGATAGCTGCGTTTTGGATTTAGAAGCAGATATTTCCCTGTGCTTACTGCTGTTTCTTCCATATGCCGGTAATGGGCTGAAAACGCCTGTTTTGGGACTCTGCAGAGAAAGTGTTGCAGACTGCTGAATCCACACACGGGTTTAACTCTGGAAGTTGAGTGCACACATAGACAGCCGTTCTGTTAGATAGCTGCGTTTTGGATTTAGAAGCAGATATTTCCCTGTGCTTACTGCTGTTTCTTCCATATGCCGGTAATGGGCTGAAACGCCTGTTTTGGGACTCTGCAGAGAAAGTGTTTGCAGACTGCTGAATCCACACACGGGTTTAACTCTGGAAGTTGAGTGCACACATTGACAACCGTTCTGTTAGATAGCTGCGTTTTGGATTAGAAGCAGATATTTCCCTGTGCTTACTGCTGTTTCTTCCATATGCCGGTAATGGGCTGAAAACGCCTGTTTTGGGACTCTGCAGAGAAAGGGTTTGCAGACTGCTGAATCCACACACGGGTTTAACTCTGGAAGTTGAGTGCACACATTGACAACCGTTCTGTTAGATAGCTGCGTTTTGGATTTAGAAGCAGATATTTCCCTGGGCTTACTGCTGTTTCTTCCATATGCCGGTAATGGGCTGAAAACGCCTGTTTTGGGACTCTGCAGAGAAAGTGTTTGCAGACTGCTGAATCCACTCACGGGTTTAACTCTGGAAGTTGAGTGCACACATTGACAGCCGTTCTGTTAGATAGCTGCGTTTTGGATTTAGAAGCAGATATTTCCCTGTGCTTACTGCTGTTTCATACATATGCCGGTAATGGGCTGAAAACGCCTGTTTTGGGACTCTGCAGAGAAAGTGTTTGCAGAGTGCTGAATCCACACACGGGTTTACCTCTGGAAGTTGAGTGCACACCTTGACAACCGTTCTGTTAGATAGCTGCGTTTTGGATTTAGAAGCAGATATTTCCCTGGGCTTACTGCTGTTTCTTCCATATGCCGGTAATGGGCTGAAAACGCCTGTTTTGGGACTCTGCAGAGAAAGTGTTTGCAGACTGCTGAATCCACACACGGGTTTAACTTTGGAAGTTGAGTGCACACATTGACAACCGTTCTGTTAGATAGCTGCGTTTTGGATTTAGAAGGAGATATTTCCCTGTGCTTACTGCTGTTTCATACATATGCCGGTAATGGGCTGAAAACGCCTGTTTTGGGACTCTGCAGAGAAAGTGTTTGCAGAGTGCTGAATCCACACACGGGTTTACCTCTGGAAGTTGAGTGCACACCTTGACAACCGTTCTGTTAGATAGCTGCGTTTTGGATTTAGAAGCAGATATTTCCCTGTGCTTACTGCTGTTTCTTCCATATGCCGGTAATGGGCTGAAAACGCCTGTTTTGGGACTCTGCAGAGAAAGTGTTTGCAGACTGCTGAATCCACACACGGGTTTAACTCTGGAAGTTGAGTGCACACATTGACAACCGTTCTGTTAAATAGCTGCGTTTTGGATTTAGAAGGAGATATTTCCCTGTGCTTACTGCTCTTTCATACATATGCCGGTAATGGGCTGAAAACGCCTGTTTTGGGACTCTGCAGAGAAAGTGTTTGCAGAGTGCTGAATCCACACACGGGTTTACCTCTGGAAGTTGAGTGCACACCTTGACAACCGTTCTGTTAGATAGCTGCGTTTTGGATTTAGAAGCAGATATTTCCCTGGGCTTACTGCTGTTTCTTCCATATGCCGGTAATGGGCTGAAAACGCCTGTTTTGGGACTCTGCAGAGAAAGTGTTTGCAGACTGCTGAATCCACACACGGGTTTAACTCTCGAAGTTGAGTGAACACATTGAGAACCGTTCTGTTAGATAGCTGCGTTTTGGATTTAGAAGCAGATATTTCCCTGGGCTTACTGCTGTTTCTTCCATATGCCGGTAATGGGCTGAAAACGCCTGTTTTGGGACTCTGCAGAGAAAGTGTTTGCAGACTGCTGAATCCACACACGGGTTTAACTCTGGAAGTTGAGTGCACACATTGACAACCGTTCTGTTAGATAGCTGCATTTTTGATTTAGAAGCAGATATTTCCCTGGGCTTACTGCTGTTTCTTCCATATGCCGGTAATGGGCTGAAAACGCCTGGTTTGGGACTCTGCAGAGAAGATGTTTGCAGACTGCTGAATCCACACACGGGTTTAACTCTGGAAGTTGAGTGCACACATTGACAACCGTTCTGTTAGATAGCTGCGTTTTGGATTTAGAAGCAGATATTTCCCTGTGCTTACTGCTGTTTCTTCCATATGCCGGTAATGGGCTGAAAACGCCTGTTTTGGGACTCTGCAGAGAAAGTGTTTGCAGACTGCTGAATCCACACACGGGTTTAACTCTGGAAGTTGAGTGCACACATTGACAACCGTTCTGTTAGATAGCTGCGTTTTGGATTTAGAAGCAGATATTTCCCTGGGCTTACTGCTGTTTCTTCCATATGCCGGTAATGGGTTGAAAACGCCTGTTTTGGGACTCTGCAGAGAAAGTGTTTGCAGACTGCTGAATCCACACACGGGTTTAACTCTGGAAGTTGAGTGCACACATTGACAACCGTTCTGTTAGATAGCTGCGTTTTGGATTTAGAAGCAGATATTTCCCTGTGCTTACTGCTGTTTCTTCCATATGCCGGTAATGGGCTGAAAACGCCTGTTTTGGGACTCTGCAGAGAAAGTGTTTGCAGACTGCTGAATCCACACACGGGTTTAACTCTGGAAGTTGAGTGCACACATTGACAGCCGTTCTGTTAGATAGCTGCGTTTTGGATTTAGAAGCAGATATTTCCCTGTGCTTACTGCTGTTTCTTCCATATGCCGGTAATGGGCTGAAAACGCCTGTTTTGGGACTCTGCAGAGAAAGTGTTTGCAGACTGCTGAATCCACACACGGGTTTAACTCTGGAAGTTGAGTGCACACATTGACCACCGTTCTGTTAGATAGCTGCGTTTTGGATTTAGAAGCAGATATTTCCCTGTGCTTACTGCTGTTTCTTCCATATGCCGGTATTGGGCTGAAAACGCCTGTTTTGGGACTCTGCAGAGAAAGTGTTTGCAGACTGCTGAATCCACACACGGGTTTAACTCTGGAAGTTGAGTGCACACATTGACAACCGTTCTGTTAGATAGCTGCGTTTTGGATTTAGAAGCAGATATTTCCCTGTGCTTACTGCTGTTTCTTCCATATGCCGGTAATGGGCTGAAAACGCCTGTTTTGGGACTCTGCAGAGAAAGTGTTTGCAGACTGCTGAATCCACACACGGGTTTAACTCTGGAAGTTGAGTGCAGACATTGACAACCGTTCTGTTAGATAGCTGCGTTTTGGATTTAGAAGCAGATATTTCCCTGTGCTTACTGCTGTTTCTTCCATATGCCGGTAATGGGCTGAAAACGCCTGTTTTGGGACTCTGCAGAGAAAGTGTTTGCAGAGTGCTGAATCCACACACGGGTTTAACTCTGGAAGTTGAGTGCACACATTGACAACCGTTCTGTTAGATAGCTGCGTTTTGGATTTAGAAGCAGATATTTCCCTGTGCTTACTGCTGTTTCTTCCATATGCCGGTAATGGGCTGAAAACGCCTGTTTTGGGACTCTGCAGAGAAAGTGTTTGCAGACTGCTGAATCCACACACGGGTTTAACTCTGGAAGTTGAGTGCAGACATTGACAACCGTTCTGTTAGATAGCTGCGTTTTGGATTTAGAAGCAGATATTTCCCTGTGCTTACTGCTGTTTCTTCCATATGCCGGTAATGGGCTGAAAACGCCTGTTTTGGGACTCTGCAGAGAAAGTGTTTGCAGACTGCTGAATCCACACACGGGTTTAACTCTGGAAGTTGAGTGCACACATTGACAACCGTTCTGTTAGATAGCTGCGTTTTGGATTTAGAAGCAGATATTTCCCTGGGCTTACTGCTGTTTCTTCCATATGCCGGTAATGGGCTGAAAACGCCTGGTTTGGGACTCTGCAGAGAAGATGTTTGCAGACTGCTGAATCCACACACGGGTTTAACTCTGGAAGTTGAGTGCACACATTGACAACCGTTCTGTTAGATAGCTGCGTTTTGGATTTAGAAGCAGATATTTCCCTGGGCTTACTGCTGTTTCTTCCATATGCCGGTAATGGGCTGAAAACGCCTGTTTTGGGACTCTGCAGAGAAAGTGTTTGCAGACTGCTGAATCCACACACGGGTTTAACTCCGGAAGTTGAGTGCACACATTGACAACCGTTCTGTTAGATAGCTGCATTTTGGATTTAGAAGCAGATATTTCCCTGTGCTTACTGCTGTTTCTTCCATATGCCGGTAATTGGCTGAAAACGCCTGTTTTGGGACTCTGCAGAGAAAGTGTTTGCAGACTGCTGAATCCACACACGGGTTTAACTCCGGAAGTTGTGTGCACACATTGACAACCGTTCTGTTAGATAGCTGCGTTTTGGATTTAGAAGCAGATATTTCCCTGTGCTTACTGCTGTTTCTTCCATATGCCGGTAATGGGCTGAAAACGCCTGTTTTGGGACTCTGCAGAGAAAGGGTTTGCAGACTGCTGAATCCACACACGGGTTTAACTCTGGAAGTTGAGTGCACACATTGACAACCGTTCTGTTAGATAGCTGCGTTTTGGATTTAGAAGCAGATATTTCCCTGGGCTTACTGCTGTTTCTTCCATATGCCGGTAATGGGCTGAAAACGCCTGTTTTGGGACTCTGCAGAGAAAGTGTTTGCAGACTGCTGAATCCACACACGGGTTTAACTCTGGAAGTTGAG
Organism: Aotus nancymaae; assembly: GCF_030222135.1. Taxonomy (NCBI): domain Eukaryota; kingdom Metazoa; phylum Chordata; class Mammalia; order Primates; family Aotidae; genus Aotus; species Aotus nancymaae. Next base: position 39,554 of record NW_026989137.1, read on the forward strand.
TGCACACATAGACAGCCGTTCTGTTAGATAGCTGTGTTTTGGATTTAGAAGCAGATATTTCCCTGTGCTTACTGCTGTTTCTTCCATATGCCGGTAATGGGCTGAAAACGCCTGTTTTGGGACTCTGCAGAGAAAGTGTTTGCAGACTGCTGAATCCACACACGGGTTTAACTCTGGAAGTTGAGTGCACACATTGACAACCGTTCTGTTAGATAGCTGCGTTTTGGATTTAGAAGCAGATATTTCCCTGTGCTTACTGCTGTTTCTTCCATATGCCGGTAATGGGCTGAAAACGCCTGTTTTGGGACTCTGCAGAGAAAGTGTTTGCAGACTGCTGAATCCACACACGGGTTTAACTCTGGAAGTTGAGTGCACACATTGACAACCGTTCTGTTAGATAGCTGCGTTTTGGATTTAGAAGCAGATATTTCCCTGGGCTTACTGCTGTTTCTTCTATATGCCGGTAATGGGCTGAAAACGCCTGTTTTGGGACTCTGCAGAGAAAGTGTTTGCAGACTGCTGAATCCACTCACGGGTTTAACTCTGGAAGTTGAGTGCACACATTGACAGCCGTTCTGTTAGATAGCTGCGTTTTGGATTTAGAAGCATATATTTCCCTGTGCTTACTGCTGTTTCTTCCATATGCCGGTAATGGGCTGAAAACGCCTGTTTTGGGACTCTGCAGAGAAAGTGTTTGCAGACTGCTGAATCCACACACGGGTTTAACTCTGGAAGTTGAGTGAACACATTGACAACTGTTCTGTTAGATAGCTGCGTTTTGGATTTAGAAGCAGATATTTCCCTGTGCTTACTGCTGTTTCTTCCATATGCCGGTAATGGGCTGAAAACGCCTGTTTTGGGACTCTGCAGAGAAAGTGTTTGCAGACTGCTGAATCCACACACGGGTTTAACTCTGGAAGTTGAGTGCACACATTGACAACCGTTCTGTTAGATAGCTGCGTTTTGGATTTAGAAGCAGATATTTCCCTGGGCTTACTGCTGTTTATTCCATATGCCGGTAATGGGCTGAAAACGCCTGGTTTGGGACTCTGCAGAGAAGATGTTTGCAGACTGCTGAATCCACACACGGGTTTAACTCTGGAAGTTGAGTGTACACATTGACAACCGTTCTGTTAGATAGCTGCGTTTTGGATTTAGAAGCAGATATTTCCCTGGGCTTACTGCTGTTTCTTCCATATGCCGGTAATGGGCTGAAAACGCCTGTTTTGGGACTCGGCAGAGAAAGTGTTTGCAGACTGCTGAATCCACACACGGGATTAACTCTGGAAGTTGAGTGCACACATTGACAACCGTTCTGTTAGATAGCTGCGTTTTGGATTTAGAAGCAGATATTTCCCTGGGCTTACTGCTGTTTCTTCCATATGCCGGTAATGGGCTGAAAACGCCTGTTTTGGGACTCTGCAGAGAAAGTGTTTGCAGACTGCTGAATCCACACACGGGTTTAACTCTGGAAGTTGAGTGCACACATTGACAACCGTTCTGTTAGATAGCTGCGTTTTGGATTTAGAAGCAGATATTTTCCTGGGCTTACTGCTGTTTCTTCCATATGCCGGTAATGGGCTGAAAACGCCTGTTTTGGGACTCTGCAGAGAAAGTGTTTGCAGACTGCTGAATCCACACACGGGTTTAACTCTGGAAGTTGAGTGCACACATTGACAACCGTTCTGTTAGATAGCTGCGTTTTGGATTTAGAAGCAGATATTTCCCTATGCTTACTGCTGTTTCTTCCATATGCCGGTAATGGGCTGAAAACGCCTGGTTTGGGACTCTGCAGAGAAGATGTTTGCAGACTGCTGAATCCACAAACTGGTTTAACTCTGGAAGTTGAGTGCACACATTGACAACTGTTCTGTTAGATAGCTGCGTTTTGGATTTAGAAGCAGATATTTCCCTGTGCTTACTGCTGTTTCTAACATATGCCGGTAATGGTCTGAAAACGCCTGTTTTGGGACTCTGCAGAGAAAGTGTTTGCAGAGTGCTGAATCCACACACAGGTTTAACTCTGGAAGTTGAGTGCACACATTGACAACCGTTCTGTTAGATAGCTGCGTTTTGGATTTAGAAGCAGATATTTCCCTGTGCTTACTGCTGTTTCTTCCATATGCCGGTAATGGGCTGAAAACGCCTGTTTTGGGACTCTGCAGAGAAAGTGTTTGCAGACGGCTGAATCCACACACGGGTTTAACTCTGGAAGTTGAGGCACACATTGACCACCGTTCTGTTAGATAGCTGCGTTTTGGATTTAGAAGCAGATATTTCCCTGTGCTTACTGCTGTTTCTTCCATATGCCGTTATTGGGCTGAAAACGCCTGTTTTGGGACTCTGCAGAGAAAGTGTTTGCAGACTGCTGAATCCACACACGGGTTTAACTCTGGAAGTTGAGTGCACACATTGACAACCGTTCTGTTAGATAGCTGCGTTTTGGATTTAGAAGCAGATATTTCCCTGTGCTTACTGCTGTTTATTCCATATGCCGGTAATGGACTGAAAACGCCTGTTTTGGGACTCTGCAGAGAAAGTGTTTGCAGACTGCTGAATCCACACACGGGTTTAACTCTGGAAGTTGAGTGCAGACATTGACAACCGTTCTGTTAGATAGCTGCGTTTTGGATTTAGAAGCAGATATTTCCCTGTGCTTACTGCTGTTTCTTCCATATGCCGGTAATGGGCTGAAAACCCCTGTTTTGGGACTCTGCAGAGAAAGTGTTTGCAGACTGCTGAATCCACACACGGGTTTATCTCTGGAAGTTGAGTGCACACATTGACAACCGTTCTGTTAGATAGCTGCGTTTTGGATTTAGAAGCAGATATTTCCCTGGGCTTACTGCTGTTTCTTCCATATGCCGGTAATGGGCTGAAAACGCCTGTTTTGGGACTCTGCAGAGAAAGTGTTTGCAGACTGCTGAATCCACACACGGGTTTAACTCTGGAAGTTGAGTGCACACATTGACAGCCGTTCTGTTAGATAGCTGCGTTTTGGATTTAGAAGCAGATATTTCCCTGTGCTTACTGCTGTTTCTTCCATATGCCGGTAATGGGCTGAAAACGCCTGTTTTGGGACTCTGCAGAGAAAGTGTTTGCAGACTGCTGAATCCACACACGGGTTTAACTCTGGAAGTTGAGTGCAGACATTGACAACCGTTCTGTTAGATAGCTGCGTTTTGGATTTAGAAGCAGATATTTCCCTGTGCTTACTGCTGTTTCTTCCATATGCCGGTAATGGGCTGAAAACGCCTGTTTTGGGACTCTGCAGAGAAAGTGTTTGCAGACTGCTGAATCCACACACGGGTTTAACTCTGGAAGTTGAGTGCACACATTGACAACCGTTCTGTTAGATAGCTGCGTTTTGGATTTAGAAGCAGATATTTCCCTGGGCTTACTGCTGTTTCTTCCATATGCCGGTAATGGGCTGAAAACGCCTGGTTTGGGACACTGCAGAGAAGATGTTTGCAGACTGCTGAATCCACACACGGGTTTAACTCTGGAAGTTGAGTGCACACATTGACAACCGTTCTGTTAGATAGCTGCGTTTTGGATTTAGAAGCAGATATTTCCCTGGGCTTACTGCTGTTTCTTCCATATGCCGGTAATGGGCTGAAAACGCCTGTTTTGGGACTCTGCAGAGAAAGTGTTTGCAGACTGCTGAATCCACACACGGGTTTAACTCCGGAAGTTGAGTGCACACATTGACAACCGTTCTGTTAGATAGCTGCATTTTGGATTTAGAAGCAGATATTTCCCTGTGCTTACTGCTGTTTCTTCCATATGCCGGTAATTGGCTGAAAACGCCTGTTTTGGGACTCTGCAGAGAAAGTGTTTGCAGACTGCTGAATCCACACACGGGTTTAACTCCGGAAGTTGTGTGCACACATTGACAACCGTTCTGTTAGATAGCTGCGTTTTGGATTTAGAAGCAGATATTTCCCTGTGCTTACTGCTGTTTCTTCCATATGCCGGTAATGGGCTGAAAACGCCTGTTTTGGGACTCTGCAGAGAAAGGGTTTGCAGACTGCTGAATCCACACACGGGTTTAACTCTGGAAGTTGAGTGCACACATTGACAACCGTTCTGTTAGATAGCTGCGTTTTGGATTTAGAAGCAGATATTTCCCTGGGCTTACTGCTGTTTCTTCCATATGCCGGTAATGGGCTGAAAACGCCTGTTTTGGGACTCTGCAGAGATAGTGTTTGCAGACTGCTGAATCCACACACGGGTTTAACTCTGGAAGTTGAGTGCACACATAGACAGCCGTTCTGTTAGATAGCTGTGTTTTGGATTTAGAAGCAGATATTTCCCTGTGCTTACTGCTGTTTCTTCCATATGCCGGTAATGGGCTGAAAACGCCTGTTTTGGGACTCTGCAGAGAAAGTGTTTGCAGACTGCTGAATCCACACACGGGTTTAACTCTGGAAGTTGAGTGCACACATTGACAACCGTTCTGTTAGATAGCTGCGTTTTGGATTTAGAAGCAGATATTTCCCTGTGCTTACTGCTGTTTCTTCCATATGCCGGTAATGGGCTGAAAACGCCTGTTTTGGGACTCTGCAGAGAAAGTGTTTGCAGACTGCTGAATCCACACACGGGTTTAACTCTGGAAGTTGAGTGCACACATTGACAACCGTTCTGTTAGATAGCTGCGTTTTGGATTTAGACGCAGATATTTCCCTGGGCTTACTGCTGTTTCTTCCATATGCCGGTAATGGGCTGAAAACGCCTGTTTTGGGACTCTGCAGAGAAAGTGTTTGCAGACTGCTGAATCCACTCACGGGTTTAACTCTGGAAGTTGAGTGCACACATTGACAGCCGTTCTGTTAGATAGCTGCGTTTTGGATTTAGAAGCATATATTTCCCTGTGCTTACTGCTGTTTCTTCCATATGCCGGTAATGGGCTGAAAACGCCTGTTTTGGGACTCTGCAGAGAAAGTGTTTGCAGACTGCTGAATCCACACACGGGTTTAACTCTGGAAGTTGAGTGAACACATTGACAACTGTTCTGTTAGATAGCTGCGTTTTGGATTTAGAAGCAGATATTTCCCTGTGCTTACTGCTGTTTCTTCCATATGCCGGTAATGGGCTGAAAACGCCTGTTTTGGGACTCTGCAGAGAAAGTGTTTGCAGACTGCTGAATCCACACACGGGTTTAACTCTGGAAGTTGAGTGCACACATTGACAACCGTTCTGTTAGATAGCTGCGTTTTGGATTTAGAAGCAGATATTTCCCTGGGCTTACTGCTGTTTATTCCATATGCCGGTAATGGGCTGAAAACGCCTGGTTTGGGACTCTGCAGAGAAGATGTTTGCAGACTGCTGAATCCACACACGGGTTTAACTCTGGAAGTTGAGTGTACACATTGACAACCGTTCTGTTAGATAGCTGCGTTTTGGATTTAGAAGCAGATATTTCCCTGGGCTTACTGCTGTTTCTTCCATATGCCGGTAATGGGCTGAAAACGCCTGTTTTGGGACTCGGCAGAGAAAGTGTTTGCAGACTGCTGAATCCACACACGGGATTAACTCTGGAAGTTGAGTGCACACATTGACAACCGTTCTGTTAGATAGCTGCGTTTTGGATTTAGAAGCAGATATTTCCCTGGGCTTACTGCTGTTTCTTCCATATGCCGGTAATGGGCTGAAAACGCCTGTTTTGGGACTCTGCAGAGAAAGTGTTTGCAGACTGCTGAATCCACACACGGGTTTAACTCTGGAAGTTGAGTGCACACATTGACAACCGTTCTGTTAGATAGCTGCGTTTTGGATTTAGAAGCAGATATTTTCCTGGGCTTACTGCTGTTTCTTCCATATGCCGGTAATGGGCTGAAAACGCCTGTTTTGGGACTCTGCAGAGAAAGTGTTTGCAGACTGCTGAATCCACACACGGGTTTAACTCTGGAAGTTGAGTGCACACATTGACAACCGTTCTGTTAGATAGCTGCGTTTTGGATTTAGAAGCAGATATTTCCCTATGCTTACTGCTGTTTCTTCCATATGCCGGTAATGGGCTGAAAACGCCTGGTTTGGGACTCTGCAGAGAAGATGTTTGCAGACTGCTGAATCCACAAACTGGTTTAACTCTGGAAGTTGAGTGCACACATTGACAACTGTTCTGTTAGATAGCTGCGTTTTGGATTTAGAAGCAGATATTTCCCTGTGCTTACTGCTGTTTCTAACATATGCCGGTAATGGTCTGAAAACGCCTGTTTTGGGACTCTGCAGAGAAAGTGTTTGCAGAGTGCTGAATCCACACACAGGTTTAACTCTGGAAGTTGAGTGCACACATTGACAACCGTTCTGTTAGATAGCTGCGTTTTGGATTTAGAAGCAGATATTTCCCTGTGCTTACTGCTGTTTCTTCCATATGCCGGTAATGGGCTGAAAACGCCTGTTTTGGGACTCTGCAGAGAAAGTGTTTGCAGACGGCTGAATCCACACACGGGTTTAACTCTGGAAGTTGAGGCACACATTGACCACCGTTCTGTTAGATAGCTGCGTTTTGGATTTAGAAGCAGATATTTCCCTGTGCTTACTGCTGTTTCTTCCATATGCCGTTATTGGGCTGAAAACGCCTGTTTTGGGACTCTGCAGAGAAAGTGTTTGCAGACTGCTGAATCCACACACGGGTTTAACTCTGGAAGTTGAGTGCACACATTGACAACCGTTCTGTTAGATAGCTGCGTTTTGGATTTAGAAGCAGATATTTCCCTGTGCTTACTGCTGTTTATTCCATATGCCGGTAATGGACTGAAAACGCCTGTTTTGGGACTCTGCAGAGAAAGTGTTTGCAGACTGCTGAATCCACACACGGGTTTAACTCTGGAAGTTGAGTGCAGACATTGACAACCGTTCTGTTAGATAGCTGCGTTTTGGATTTAGAAGCAGATATTTCCCTGTGCTTACTGCTGTTTCTTCCATATGCCGGTAATGGGCTGAAAACCCCTGTTTTGGGACTCTGCAGAGAAAGTGTTTGCAGACTGCTGAATCCACACACGGGTTTATCTCTGGAAGTTGAGTGCACACATTGACAACCGTTCTGTTAGATAGCTGCGTTTTGGATTTAGAAGCAGATATTTCCCTGGGCTTACTGCTGTTTCTTCCATATGCCGGTAATGGGCTGAAAACGCCTGTTTTGGGACTCTGCAGAGAAAGTGTTTGCAGACTGCTGAATCCACACACGGGTTTAACTCTGGAAGTTGAGTGCACACATTGACAGCCGTTCTGTTAGATAGCTGCGTTTTGGATTTAGAAGCAGATATTTCCCTGTGCTTACTGCTGTTTCTTCCATATGCCGGTAATGGGCTGAAAACGCCTGTTTTGGGACTCTGCAGAGAAAGTGTTTGCAGACTGCTGAATCCACACACGGGTTTAACTCTGGAAGTTGAGTGCACACATTGACCACCGTTCTGTTAGATAGCTGCATTTTGGATTTAGAAGCAGATATTTCCCTGTGCTTACTGCTGTTTCTTCCATATGCCGGTATTGGGCTGAAAACGCCTGTTTTGGGACTCTGCAGAGAAAGTGTTTGCAGACTGCTGAATCCACACACGGGTTTAACTCTGGAAGTTGAGTGCACACATTGACAACCGTTCTGTTAGATAGCTGCGTTTTGGATTTAGAAGCAGATATTTCCCTGTGCTTACTGCTGTTTCTTCCATATGCCGGTAATGGGCTGAAAACGCCTGTTTTGGGACTCTGCAGAGAAAGTGTTTGCAGACTGCTGAATCCACACACGGGTTTAACTCTGGAAGTTGAGTGCAGACATTGACAACCGTTCTGTTAGATAGCTGCGTTTTGGATTTAGAAGCAGATATTTCCCTGTGCTTACTGCTGTTTCTTCCATATGCCGGTATTGGGCTGAAAACGCCTGTTTTGGGACTCTGCAGAGAAAGTGTTTGCAGAGTGCTGAATCCACACACGGGTTTAACTCTGGAAGTTGAGTGCACACATTGACAACCGTTCTGTTAGATAGCTGCGTTTTGGATTTAGAAGCAGATATTTCCCTGGGCTTACTGCTTTTTCTTCCATATGCCGGGAATGGGCTGAAAACGCCTGTTTTGGGACTCTGCAGAGAAAGTGTTTGCAGACTGCTGAATCCACACACGGGTTTAACTCTGGAAGTTGAGTGCAGACATTGACAACCGTTCTGTTAGATAGCTGCGTTTTGGATTTAGAAGCAGATATTTCCCTGTGCTTACTGCTGTTTCTTCCATATGCCGGTAATGGGCTGAAAACGCCTGTTTTGGGACTCTGCAGAGAAAGTGTTTGCAGACTGCTGAATCCACACACGGGTTTAACTCTGGAAGTTGAGTGCACACATTGACAACCGTTCTGTTAGATAGCTGCGTTTTGGATTTAGAAGCAGATATTTCCCTGGGCTTACTGCTGTTTCTTCCATATGCCGGTAATGGGCTGAAAACGCCTGGTTTGGGACTCTGCAGAGAAGATGTTTGCAGACTGCTGAATCCACACACGGGTTTAACTCTGGAAGTTGAGTGCACACATTGACAACCGTTCTGTTAGATAGCTGCGTTTTGGATTTAGAAGCAGATATTTCCCTGGGCTTACTGCTGTTTCTTCCATATGCCGGTAATGGGCTGAAAACGCCTGTTTTGGGACTCTGCAGAGAAAGTGTTTGCAGACTGCTGAATCCACACACGGGTTTAACTACGGAAGTTGAGTGCACACATTGACAACCGTTCTGTTAGATAGCTGCATTTTGGATTTAGAAGCAGATATTTCCCTGGGCTTACTGCTGTTTCTTCCATATGCCGGTAATTGGCTGAAAACGCCTGTTTTGGGACTCTGCAGAGAAAGTGTTTGCAGACTGCTGAATCCACACACGGGTTTAACTCCGGAAGTTGTGTGCACACATTGACAACCGTTCTGTTAGATAGCTGCGTTTTGGATTTAGAAGCAGATATTTCCCTGTGCTTACTGCTGTTTCTTCCATATGCCGGTAATGGGCTGAAAACGCCTGTTTTGGGACTCTGCAGAGAAAGGGTTTGCAGACTGCTGAATCCACACACGGGTTTAACTCTGGAAGTTGAGTGCACACATTGACAACCGTTCTGTTAGATAGCTGCGTTTTGGATTTAGAAGCAGATATTTCCCTGGGCTTACTGCTGTTTCTTCCATATGCCGGTAATGGGCTGAAAACGCCTGTTTTGGGACTCTGCAGAGAAAGTGTTTGCAGACTGCTGAATCCACACACGGGTTTAACTCTGGAAGTTGAGTGCACACATAGACAGCCGTTCTGTTAGATAGCTGTGTTTTGGATTTAGAAGCAGATATTTCCCTGTGCTTACTGCTGTTTCTTCCATATGCCGGTAATGGGCTGAAAACGCCTGTTTTGGGACTCTGCAGAGAAAGTGTTTGCAGACTGCTGAATCCACACACGGGTTTAACTCTGGAAGTTGAGTGCACACATTGACAACCGTTCTGTTAGATAGCTGCGTTTTGGATTTAGAAGCAGGTATTTCCCTATGCTTACTGCTGTTTCTTCCATATGCCGGTAATGGGCTGAAAACGCCTGGTTTCGGACTCTGCAGAGAAGAGGTTTGCAGACTGCTGAATCCACACACTGGTTTAACTCTGGAAGTTGAGTGCACACATTGACAACTGTTCTGTTAGATAGCTGCGTTTTGGATTTAGAAGCAGATATTTCCCTGTGCTTACTGCTGTTTCTAACATATGCCGGTAATGGTCTGAAAACGCCTGTTTTGGGACTCTGCAGAGAAAGTGTTTGCAGAGTGCTGAATCCACACACAGGTTTAACTCTGGAAGTTGAGTGCACACATTGACAACCGTTCTGTTAGATAGCTGCGTTTTGGATTTAGAAGCAGATATTTCCCTGTGCTTACTGCTGTTTCTTCCATATGCCGGTAATGGGCTGAAAACGCCTGTTTTGGGACTCTGCAGAGAAAGTGTTTGCAGACGGCTGAATCCACACACGGGTTTAACTCTGGAAGTTGAGGCACACATTGACCACCGTTCTGTTAGATAGCTGCGTTTTGGATTTAGAAGCAGATATTTCCCTGTGCTTACTGCTGTTTCTTCCATATGCCGTTATTGGGCTGAAAACGCCTGTTTTGGGACTCTGCAGAGAAAGTGTTTGCAGACTGCTGAATCCACACACGGGTTTAACTCTGGAAGTTGAGTGCACACATTGACAACCGTTCTGTTAGATAGCTGCGTTTTGGATTTAGAAGCAGATATTTCCCTGTGCTTACTGCTGTTTATTCCATATGCCGGTAATGGGCTGAAAACGCCTGTTTTGGGACCCTGCAGAGAAAGTGTTTGCAGACTGCTGAATCCACACACGGGTTTAACTCTGGAAGTTGAGTGCAGACATTGACAACCGTTCTGTTAGATAGCTGCGTTTTGGATTTAGAAGCAGATATTTCCCTGTGCTTACTGCTGTTTCTTCCATATGCCGGTAATGGGCTGAAAACCCCTGTTTTGGGACTCTGCAGAGAAAGTGTTTGCAGACTGCTGAATCCACACACGGGTTTATCTCTGGAAGTTGAGTGCACACATTGACAACCGTTCTGTTAGATAGCTGCGTTTTGGATTTAGAAGCAGATATTTCCCTGGGCTTACTGCTGTTTCTTCCATATGCCGGTAATGGGCTGAAAACGCCTGTTTTGGGACTCTGCAGAGAAAGTGTTTGCAGACTGCTGAATCCACACACGGGTTTAATTCTGGAAGTTGAGTGCACACATTGACAACCGTTCTGTTAGATAGCTGCGTTTTGGATTTAGAAGCAGATATTTCCCTGGGCTTACTGCTGTTTCTTCCATATGCCGGTAATGGGCTGAAAACGCCTGTTTTGGGACTCTGCAGAGAAACTGTTTGCAGACTGCTGAATCCACACACGGGTTTAACTCTGGAAGATGAGTGCACACATTGACAGCCGTTCTGTTAGATAGCTGCGTTTTGGGTTTAGAAGCAGATATTTCCCTGTGCTTACTGCTGTTTCTTCCATATGCCGGTAATGGGCTGAAAACGCCTGTTTTGGGACTCTGCAGAGAAAGTGTTTGCAGACTGCTGAATCCACACACGGGTTTAACTCTGGAAGTTGAGTGCACACATTGACAACCGTTCTGTTAGATAGCTGCGTTTTGGATTTAGAAGCAGATATTTCCCTGTGCTTACTGCTGTTTCTTCCTTATGCCGGTAATGGGCTGAAAACGCCTGTTTTGGGACTCTGCAGAGAAAGTGATTGCAGACTGCTGAATCCACACACGGGTTTAACTCTGGAAGTTGAGTGCACACATTGACAACCGTTCTGTTAGATAGCTGCGTTTTGGATTTAGAAGCAGATATTTCCCTGGGCTTACTGCTGTTTCTTCCATATGCCGGTAATGGGCTGAAAACGCCTGGTTTGGGACTCTGCAGAGAAGATGTTTGCAGACTGCTGACTCCACACACGGGTTTAACTCTGGAAGTTGAGTGCACACATTGACAGCCGTTCTGTTAGATAGCTGCGCTTTGGATTTAGAAGCAGATATTTCCCTGTGCTTACTGCTGTTTCTTCCATATGCCGGTAATGGGCTGAAAACGCCTGTTTGGGACTCTGCAGAGAAAGTGTTTGCAGACTGCTGAATCCACACACGGGTTTAACTCCGGAAGTTGAGTGCACACATTGACAACCGTTCTGTTAGATAGCTGCGTTTTGGATTTAGAAGCAGATATTTCCCTGGGCTTACTGCTGTTTCTTCCATATGCCGGTAATGGGCTGAAAACGCCTGTTTTGGGACTCTGCAGAGAAAGTGTTTGCAGACTGCTGAATCCACACACGGGTTTAACTCTGGAAGATGAGTTCACACATTGACAACCGTTCTGTTAGATAGCTGCGTTTTGGATTTAGAAGCAGATATTTCCCTGGGCTTACTGCTGTTTCTTCCATAGGCCGGTAATGGGCTGAAAACGCCTGTTTTGGGACTCTGCAGAGAAAGTGTTTGCAGACTGCTGAATCCACACACGGGTTTAACTCTGGAAGTTGAGTGCACACATTGACAACTGTTCTGTTAGATAGCTGCGTTTTGGATTTAGAAGCAGATATTTCCCTGTGCTTACTGCTGTTTCTTCCATATGCCGGTAATGGTCTGAAAACGCCTGTTTTGGGACTCTGCAGAGAAAGTGTTTGCAGAGTGCTGAATCCACACACAGGTTTAACTCTGGAAGTTGAGTGCACACATTGACAACCGTTCTGTTAGAAAGCTGCGTTTTGGATTTAGAAGCAGATATTTCCCTGGGCTTACTGCTGTTTCTTCCATATGCCGGTAATGGGCTGAAAACGCCTGTTTTGGGACTCTGCAGAGAAAGTGTTTGCAGACTGCTGAATCCACACACGGGTTTAACTCTGGAAGTTGAGAGCAGACATTGACAACCGTTCTGTTAGATAGCTGCGTTTTGGATTTAGAAGCAGATATTTCCCTGTGCTTACTGCTGTTTCTTCCATATGCCGGTAATGGGCTGAAAACCCCTGTTTTGGGACTCTGCAGAGAAAGTGTTTGCAGACTGCTGAATCCACACACGGGTTTAACTCTGGAAGTTGAGTGCACACATTGACAACCGTTCTGTTAGATAGCTGCGTTTTGGATTTAGAAGCAGATATTTCCCTGGGCTTACTGCTGTTTCTTCCATATGCCGGTAATGGGCTGAAAACGCCTGTTTTGGGACTCTGCAGAGAACGTGTTTGCAGACTGCTGAATCCACACACGTGTTTAACTCTGGAAGTTGAGTGCACACATTGACAACCGTTCTGTTAGATAGCTGCGTTTTGGATTTAGAAGCAGATATTTCCCTGTGCTTACTGCTGTTTCTTCCACATGCCGGTAATGGGCTGAAAACGCCTGTTTTGGGACTCTGCAGAGAAAGTGTTTGCAGACTGCTGAATCCACACACGGCTTTAACTCTGGAAGTTGAGTGCACACATTGACAGCCGTTCTGTTACATATCTGCGTTTTGGATTTAGAAGCAGATATTTCTCTGTGCTGACTGCTGTTTCTTCCATATGCCGGTAATGGGCTGAAAACGCCTGTTTTGGGACTCTGCAGAGAAAGTGTTTGCAGACTGCTGAATCCACACACGGGTTTAACTCTGGAAGTTGAGTGCACACATTGACAACCGTTCTGTTAGATAGCTGCGTTTTGGATTTAGAAGCAGATATTTCCCTGTGCTTACTGCTGTTTCTTCCATATGCCGGTAATGGGCTGAAAACGCCTGTTTTGGGACTCTGCAGAGAAAGTGTTTGCAGACTGCTGAATCCACACACGGGTTTAACTCTGGAAGTTGAGTGCACACATTGACAACCGTTCTGTTAGATAGCTGCGTTTTGGATTTAGAAGCAGATATTTCCCTGTGCTTACTGCTGTTTCTTCCATATGCCGGTAATGGGCTGAAAACGCCTGGTTTGGGACTCTGCAGAGAAGATGTTTGCAGACTGCTGAATCCACACACGGGTTTAACTCTGGAAGTTGAGTGCACACATTGACAACCGTTCTGTTAGATAGCTGCGTTTTGGATTTAGAAGCAGATATTTCCCTGTGCTTACTGATGTTTCTTCCATATGACGGTAATGGGCTGAAAACGCCTGTTTTGGGACTCTGCAGAGAAAGTGTTTGCAGACTGCTGAATCCACACACGGGTTTAACTCTGGAAGTTGAGTGCACACATAGACAGCCGTTCTGTTAGATAGCTGCGTTTTGGATTTAGAAGCAGATATTTCCCTGTGCTTACTGCTGTTTCCTCCATATGCCGGTAATGGACTGAAAACGCCTGTTTTGGGACTCTGCAGAGAAAGTGTTTGCAGATGGCTGAATCCACACACGGGTTTAACTCCAGAAGTTGTGTGCACACATTGACAACCGTTCTGTTAGATAGCTGCGTTTTGGATTTAGAAGCAGATATTTCCCTGTGCTTACTGCTGTTTCTTCCATATGCCGGTAATGGGCTGAAAACGCCTGTTTTGGGACTCTGCAGAGAAAGGGTTTGCAGACTGCTGAATCCACACATGGGTTTAACTCTGGAAGTTGAGTGCACACATTGACAACCGTTCTGTTAGATAGCTGCGTTTTGGATTTAGAAGCAGATATTTCCCTGGGCTTACTGCTGTTTCTTCCATATGCCGGTAATGGGCTGAAAACGCCTGTTTTGGGACTCTGCAGAGAAAGTGTTTGCAGACTGCTGAATCCACACACGGGTTTAACTCTGGAAGTTGAGTGCACACATAGACAGCCGTTCTGTTAGATAGCTGCGTTTTGGATTTAGAAGCAGATATTTCCCTGTGCTTACTGCTGTTTCTTCCATATGCCGGTAATGGGCTGAAAACGCCTGTTTTGGGACTCTGCAGAGAAAGTGTTTGCAGACTGCTGAATCCACACACGGGTTTAACTCTGGAAGTTGAGTGCACACATTGACAACCGTTCTGTTAGATAGCTGCGTTTTGGATTTAGAAGCAGATATTTCCCTGTGCTTACTGCTGTTTCTTCCATATGCCGGTAATGGGCTGAAAACGCCTGTTTTGGGACTCTGCAGAGAAAGGGTTTGCAGACTGCTGAATCCACACACGGGTTTAACTCTGGAAGTTGAGTGCACACATTGACAACCGTTCTGTTAGATAGCTGCGTTTTGGATTTAGAAGCAGATATTTCCCTGGCCTTACTGCTGTTTCTTCCATATGCCGGTAATGGGCTGAAAACGCCTGTTTTGGGACTCTGCAGAGAAAGTGTTTGCAGACTGCTGAATCCACTCACGGGTTTAACTCTGGAAGTTGAGTGCACACATTGACAGCCGTTCTGTTAGATAGCTGCGTTTTGGATTTAGAAGCAGATATTTCCCTGTGCTTACTGCTGTTTCTTCCATATGCCGGTAATGGGCTGAAAACGCCTGTTTTGGGACTCTGCAGAGAAAGTGTTTGCAGACTGCTGAATCCACACACGGGTTTAACTCTGGAAGTTGAGTGCACACATTGACAACCGTTCTGTTAGATAGCTGCGTTTTGGATTTAGAAGCAGATATTTCCCTGTGCTTACTGCTGTTTCTTCCATATGCCGGTAATGGGCTGAAAACGCCTGTTTTGGGACTCTGCAGAGAAAGTGTTTGCAGACTGCTGAATCCACACACGGGTTTAACTCTGGAAGTTGAGTGCACACATTGACAACCGTTCTGTTAGATTGCTGCGTTTTGGATTTAGAAGCAGATATTTCCCTGGGCTTACTGCTGTTTATTCCATATGCCGGTAATGGGCTGAAAACGCCTGGTTTGGGACTCTGCAGAGAAGATGTTTGCAGACTGCTGAATTCACACACGGGGTTAACTCTGGAAGTTGAGTGCACACATTGACAACCGTTCTGTTAGATAGCTGCGTTTTGGATTTAGAAGCAGATATTTCCCTGTGCTTACTGCTGTTTCTTCCATATGCCGGTAATGGGCTGAAAACGCCTGTTTTGGGACTCTGCAGAGAAAGTGTTTGCAGACTGCTGAATCCACACACGGGTTTAACTCTGGAAGTTGAGTGCACACATTGACAACCGTTCTGTTAGATAGCTGCGTTTTGGATTTAGAAGCAGATATTTCCCTGTGCTTACTGCTGTTTCTTCCATATGCCGGTAATGGGCTGAAAACGCCTGTTTTGGGACTCTGCAGAGAAAGTGTTTGCAGACTGCTGAATCCACACACGGGTTTAACTCTGGAAGTTGAGTGCACACATTGACAACCGTTCTGTTAGATTGCTGCGTTTTGGATTTAGAAGCAGATATTTCCCTGGGCTTACTGCTGTTTATTCCGTATGCCGGTAATGGGCTGAAAACGCCTGGTTTGGGACTCTGCAGAGAAGATGTTTGCAGACTGCTGAATCCACACACGGGTTTAACTCTGGAAGTTGAGTGCACACATTGACAACCGTTCTGTTAGATAGCTGCGTTTTGGATTTAGAAGCAGATATTTCCCTGGGCTTACTGCTGTTTCTTCCATATGCCGGTATTGGGCTGAAAACGCCTGTTTTGGGACTCTGCAGAGAAAGTGTTTGCAGACTGCTGAATCCACACACGGGTTTAACTCTGGAAGTTGAGTGCACACATTGACAACCGTTCTGTTAGATAGCTGCGTTTTGGATTTAGAAGCAGATATTTCCCTGTGCTTACTGCTGTTTCTTCCATATGCCGGTAATGGGCTGGAAACGCCTGTTTTGAGACTCGGCAGAGAAAGTGTTTGCAGACTGCTGAATCCACACACGGGTTTAACTCTGGAAGTTGAGTGCACACCTTGACAACCGTTCTGTTAGATAGCTGCGTTTTGGATTTAGAAGCAGATATTTCCCTGGGCTTACTGCTGTTTCTTCCATATGCCGGTAATGGGCTGAAAACGCCTGTTTTGGGACTCTGCAGAGAAAGTGTTTGCAGACTGCTGAATCCACACACGGGTTTAACTCTGGAAGTTGAGTGCACACATTGACAACCGTTCTGTTAGATAGCTGCGTTTTGGATTTAGAAGCAGATATTTTCCTGGGCTTACTGCTGTTTCTTCCATATGCCGGTAATGGGCTGAAAACGCCTGTTTTGGGACTCTGCAGAGAAAGTGTTTGCAGACTGCTGAATCCACACACGGGTTTAACTCCGGAAGTTGTGTGCACACATTGACAACCGTTCTGTTAGATAGCTGCGTTTTGGATTTAGAAGCAGATATTTCCCTGTGCTTACTGCTGTTTCTTCCATATGCCGGTAATGGGCTGAAAACGCCTGTTTTGGGACTCTGCAGAGAAAGGGTTTGCAGACTGCTGAATCCACACATGGGTTTAACTCTGGAAGTTGAGTGCACACATTGACAACCGTTCTGTTAGATAGCTGCGTTTTGGATTTAGAAGCAGATATTTCCCTGGGCTTACTGCTGTTTCTTCCATATGCTGGTAATGGGCTGAAAACGCCTGTTTTGGGACTCTGCAGAGAAAGTGTTTGCAGACTGCTGAATCCACACACGGGTTTAACTCTGGAAGTTGAGTGCACACATAGACAGCCGTTCTGTTAGATAGCTGCGTTTTGGATTTAGAAGCAGATATTTCCCTGTGCTTACTGCTGTTTCTTCCATATGCCGGTAATGGGCTGAAAACGCCTGTTTTGGGACTCTGCAGAGAAAGTGTTTGCAGACTGCTGAATCCACACACGGGTTTAACTCTGGAAGTTGAGTGCACACATTGACAACCGTTCTGTTAGATAGCTGCGTTTTGGATTTAGAAGCAGATATTTCCCTGTGCTTACTGCTGTTTCTTCCATATTCCGGTAATGGGCTGAAAACGCCTGGTTTGGGACTCTGCAGAGAAAGGGTTTGCAGACTGCTGAATCCACACACGGGTTTAACTCTGGAAGTTGAGTGCACACATTGACAACCGTTCTGTTAGATAGCTGTGTTTTGGATTTAGAAGCAGATATTTCCCTGGGCTTACTGCTGTTTCTTCCATATGCCGGTAATGGGCTGAAAACGCCTGTTTTGGGACTCTGCAGAGAAAGTGTTTGCAGACTGCTGAATCCTCTCACGGGTTTAACTCTGGAAGTTAAGTGCACACATTGACAGCCGTTCTGTTAGATAGCTGCATTTTGGATTTAGAAGCAGATATTTCCCTGTGCTTACTGCTGTTTCTTCCATATGCCGGTAATGGGCTGAAAACGCCTGTTTTGGGACTCTGCAGAGAAAGTGTTTGCAGACTGCTGAATCCACACACGGGTTTAACTCTGGAAGTTGAGTGCACACATTGACAACCGTTCTGTTAGATAGCTGCGTTTTGGATTTAGAAGCAGATATTTCCCTGTGCTTACTGCTGTTTCTTCCATATTCCGGTAATGGGCTGAAAACGCCTGGTTTGGGACTCTGCAGAGAAGATGTTTGCAGACTGCTGAATCCACACACGGGTTTAACTCTGGAAGTTGAGTGCACACATTGACAACCGTTCTGTTAGATAGCTGCGTTTTGGATTTAGAAGCAGATATTTCCCTGTGCTTACTGCTGTTTCTTCCATAGGCCGGTAATGGGCTGAAAACGCCTGTTTTGGGACTCTGCAGAGAAAGTGTTTGCAGACTGCTGAATCCACACACGGGTTTAACTCTGGAAGTTGAGTGCACACATTGACAACCGTTCTGTTAGATAGCTGCGTTTTGGATTTAGAAGCAGATATTTCCCTGTGCTTACTGCTGTTTCTTCCATATGCCGGTAATGGGCTGAAAACGCCTGTTTTGAGACTCGGCAGAGAAAGTGTTTGCAGACTGCTGAATCCACACACGGGTTTAACTCTGGAAGTTGAGTGCACACATTGACAACCGTTCTGTTAGATAGCTGCGTTTTGGATTTAGAAGCAGATATTTCCCTGGGCTTACTGCTGTTTCTTCCATATGCCGGTAATGGGCTGAAAACGCCTGTTTTGGGACTCTGCAGAGAAAGTGTTTGCAGACTGCTGAATCCACACACGGGTTTAACTCTGGAAGTTGAGTGCACACATTGACAACCGTTCTGTTAGATAGCTGCGTTTTGGATTTAGAAGCAGATATTTTCCTGGGCTTACTGCTGTTTCTTCCATATGCCGGTAATGGGCTGAAAACGCCTGTTTTGGGACTCTGCAGAGAAAGTGTTTGCAGACTGCTGAATCCACACACGGGTTTAACTCTGGAAGTTGAGTGCACACATTGACAACCGTTCTGTTAGATAGCTGCGTTTTGGATTTAGAAGCAGATATTTCCCTGGGCTTACTGCTGTTTCTTCCATAGGCCGGTAATGGGCTGAAAACCCCTGTTTTGGGACTCTGCAGAGAAAGTGTTTGCAGACTGCTGAATCCACACACGGGTTTAACTCTGGTAGTTGAGTGCACACATAGACAGCCGTTCTGTTAGATAGCTGCGTTTTGGATTTAGAAGCAGATATTTCCCTGTGCTTACTGCTGTTTCTTCCATATGCCGGTAATGGGCTGAAAACGCCTGTTTTGGGACTCTGCAGAGAAAGTGTTTGCAGACTGCTGAATCCACACACGGGTTTAACTCTGGAAGTTGAGTGCACACATTGACAACCGTTCTGTTAGATAGCTGCGTTTTGGATTTAGAAGCAGATATTTCCCTGTGCTTACTGCTGTTTCTTCCATATTCCGGTAATGGGCTGAAAACGCCTGGTTTGGGACTCTGCAGAGAAAGGGTTTGCAGACTGCTGAATCCACACACGGGTTTAACTCTGGAAGTTGAGTGCACACATTGACAACCGTTCTGTTAGATAGCTGCGTTTTGGATTTAGAAGCAGATATTTCCCTGGGCTTACTGCTGTTTCTTCCATATGCCGGTAATGGGCTGAAAACGCCTGTTTTGGGACTCTGCAGAGAAAGTGTTTGCAGACTGCTGAATCCTCTCACGGGTTTAACTCTGGAAGTTAAGTGCACACATTGACAGCCGTTCTGTTAGATAGCTGCATTTTGGATTTAGAAGCAGATATTTCCCTGTGCTTACTGCTGTTTCTTCCATATGCCGGTAATGGGCTGAAAACGCCTGTTTTGGGACTCTGCAGAGAAAGTGTTTGCAGACTGCTGAATCCACACACGGGTTTAACTCTGGAAGTTGAGTGCACACATTGACAACCGTTCTGTTAGATAGCTGCGTTTTGGATTTAGAAGCAGATATTTCCCTGTGCTTACTGCTGTTTCTTCCATATGCCGGTAATGGGCTGAAAACGCCTGTTTTGGGACTCTGCAGAGAAAGTGTTTGCAGACTGCTGAATCCACACACGGGTTTAACTCTGGAAGTTGAGTGCACACATTGACAACCGTTCTATTAGATTGCTGCGTTTTGGATTTAGAAGCAGATATTTCCCTGGGCTTACTGCTGTTTATTCCATATGCCGGTAATGGGCTGAAAACGCCTGGTTTGGGACTCTGCAGAGAAGATGTTTGCAGACTGCTGAATCCACACACGGGTTTAACTCTGGAAGTTGAGTGCACACATTGACAACCGTTCTGTTAGATAGCTGCGTTTTGGATTTAGAAGCAGATATTTCCCTGGGCTTACTGCTGTTTCTTCCATATGCCGGTAATGGGCTGAAAACGCCTGTTTTGGGACTCTGCAGAGAAAGGGTTTGCAGACTGCTGAATCCACACATGGGTTTAACTCTGGAAGTTGAGTGCACACATTGACAACCGTTCTGTTAGATAGCTGCGTTTTGGATTTAGAAGCAGATATTTCCCTGTGCTTACTGCTGTTTCTTCCATATGCCGGTAATGGGCTGAAAACGCCTGTTTTGGGACTCGGCAGAGAAAGTGTTTGCAGACTGCTGAATCCACACACGGGTTTAACTCTGGAAGTTGAGTGCACACTTTGACAACCGTTCTGTTAGATAGCTGCGTTTTGGATTTAGAAGCAGATATTTCCCTGGGCTTACTGCTGTTTCTTCCATATGCCGGTAATGGGCTGAAAACGCCTGTTTTGGGACTCTGCAGAGAAAGTGTTTGCAGACTGCTGAATCCACTCACGGGTTTAACTCTGGAAGTTGAGTGCACACATTGACAGCCGTTCTGTTAGATAGCTGCGTTTTGGATTTAGAAGCAGATATTTCCCTGTGCTTACTGCTGTTTCTTCCATATGCCGGTAATGGGCTGAAAACGCCTGTTTTGGGACTCTGCAGAGAAAGTGTTTGCAGACTGCTGAATCCACACACGGGTTTAACTCTGGAAGTTGAGTGCACACATTGACAACCGTTCTGTTAGATTGCTGCGTTTTGGATTTAGAAGCAGATATTTCCCTGTGCTTACTGCTGTTTCTTCCATATGCCGGTAATGGGCTGAAAACGCCTGTTTTGGGACTCGGCAGAGAAAGTGTTTGCAGACTGCTGAATCCACACACGGGTTTAACTCTGGAAGTTGAGTGCACACATTGACAACCGTTCTGTTAGATAGCTGCGTTTTGGATTTAGAAGCAGATATTTCCCTGGGCTTACTGCTGTTTCTTCCATATGCCGGTAATGGGCTGAAAACGCCTGATTTGGGACTCTGCAGAGAAAGTGTTTGCAGACTGCTGAATCCACACACGGGTTTAACTCTGGAAGTTGAGTGCACACATTGACAACCGTTCTGTTAGATAGCTGCGTTTTGGATTTAGAAGCAGATATTTCCCTGGGCTTACTGATGTTTCTTCCATATGCCGGTAATGGGCTGAAAACGCCTGTTTTGGGACTCTGCAGAGAAAGTGTTTGCAGACTGCTGAATCCACACACGGGTTTAACTCTGGAAGTTGAGTGCACACATTGAGAGCCGTTCTGTTAGATAGCTGAGTTTTGGATTTAGAAGCAGATATTTTCCTGGGCTTACTGCTGTTTCTTCCATATGCCGGTAATGGGCTGAAAACGCCTGTTTTGGGACTCTGCAGAGAAAGTGTTTGCAGACTGCTGAATCCACACACGGGTTTAACTCTGGAAGTTGAGTGCACACATTGACAACCGTTCTGTTAGATAGCTGCGTTTTGGATTTAGAAGCAGATATTTCCCTGGGCTTACTGCTGTTTATTCCATAGGCCGGTAATGGGCTGAAAACGCCTGTTTTGGGACTCTGCAGAGAAAGTGTTTGCAGACTGCTGAATCCACACACGGGTTTAACTCTGGAAGTTGAGTGCACACATTGACAACCGTTCTGTTAGATAGCTGCGTTTTGGATTTGAAGCAGATATTTCCCTGGGCTTACTGCTGTTTCTTCCATATGCCGGTAATGGGCTGAAAACGCCTGTTTTGGGACTCTGCAGAGAAAGTGTTTGCAGACTGCTGAATCCACACACGGGTTTAACTCTGGAAGTTGAGTGCACACATTGACAACCGTTCTGTTAGATAGCTGCGTTTTGGATTTAGAAGCAGATATTTCCCTGTGCTTACTGCTGTTTCTTCCATATGCCGGTAATGGGCTGAAAACGCCTGTTTTGGGACTCGGCAGAGAAAGTGTTTGCAGACTGCTGAATCCACACACGGGTTTAACTCTGGAAGTTGAGTGCACACCTTGACAACCGTTCTGTTAGATAGCTGCGTTTTGGATTTAGAAGCAGATATTTCCCTGGGCTTACTGCTGTTTCTTCCATATGCCGGTAATGGGCTGAAAACGCCTGTTTTGGGACTCTGCAGAGAAAGTGTTTGCAGACTGCTGAATCCACACACGGGTTTAACTCTGGAAGTTGAGTGCACACATTGACAACCGTTCTGTTAGATAGCTGCGTTTTGGATTTAGAAGCAGATATTTTCCTGGGCTTACTGCTGTTTCTTCCATATGCCGGTAATGGGCTGAAAACGCCTGTTTTGGGACTCTGCAGAGAAAGTGTTTGCAGACTGCTGAATCCACACACGGGTTTAACTCCGGAAGTTGTGTGCACACATTGACAACCGTTCTGTTAGATAGCTGCGTTTTGGATTTAGAAGCAGATATTTCCCTGTGCTTACTGCTGTTTCTTCCATATGCCGGTAATGGGCTGAAAACGCCTGTTTTGGGACTCTGCAGAGAAAGGGTTTGCAGACTGCTGAATCCACACATGGGTTTAACTCTGGAAGTTGAGTGCACACATTGACAACCGTTCTGTTAGATAGCTGCGTTTTGGATTTAGAAGCAGATATTTCCCTGGGCTTACTGCTGTTTCTTCCATATGCCGGTAATGGGCTGAAAACGCCTGTTTTGGGACTCTGCAGAGAAAGTGTTTGCAGACTGCTGAATCCACACACGGGTTTAACTCTGGAAGTTGAGTGCACACATAGACAGCCGTTCTGTTAGATAGCTGCGTTTTGGATTTAGAAGCAGATATTTCCCTGTGCTTACTGCTGTTTCTTCCATATGCCGGTAATGGGCTGAAAACGCCTGTTTTGGGACTCTGCAGAGAAAGTGTTTGCAGACTGCTGAATCCACACACGGGTTTAACTCTGGAAGTTGAGTGCACACATTGACAACCGTTCTGTTAGATAGCTGCGTTTTGGATTTAGAAGCAGATATTTCCCTGTGCTTACTGCTGTTTCTTCCATATGCCGGTAATGGGCTGAAAACGCCTGTTTTGGGACTCTGCAGAGAAAGGGTTTGCAGACTGCTGAATCCACACACGGGTTTAACTCTGGAACTTGAGTGCACACATTGACAACCGTTCTGTTAGATAGCTGCGTTTTGGATTTAGAAGCAGATATTTCCCTGTGCTTACTGCTGTTTCTTCCATATGCCGGTAATGGGCTGAAAACGCCTGTTTTGGGACTCTGCAGATAAAGTGTTTGCAGACTGCTGAATCCACACACGGGTTTAACTCTGGAAGTTGAGTGCACACATTGACAACCGTTCTGGTAGATTGCTGCGTTTTGGATTTAGAAGCAGATATTTCCCTGGGCTTACTGCTGTTTATTCCATATGCCGGTAATGGGCTGAAAACGCCTGGTTTGGGACTCTGCAGAGAAGATGTTTGCAGACTGCTGAATCCACACACGGGTTTAACTCTGGAAGTTGAGTGCACACATTGACAACCGTTCTGTTAGATAGCTGCGTTTTGGATTTAGAAGCACATATTTCCCTATGCTTACTGCTGTTTCTTCCATATGCCGGTAATGGGCTGAAAACGCCTGGTTTGGGACTCTGCAGAGAAGATGTTTGCAGACTGCTGAATCCACACACTGGTTTAACTCTGGAAGTTGAGTGCACACATTGACAACTGTTCTGTTAGATAGCTGCGTTTTGGATTTAGAAGCAGATATTTCCCTGTGCTTACTGCTGTTTCTTCCATATGCCGGTAATGGTCTGAAAACGCCTGTTTTGGGACTCTGCAGAGAAAGTGTTTGCAGAGTGCTGAATCCACACACAGGTTTAACTCTGGAAGTTGAGTGCACACATTGACAACCGTTCTGTTAGATAGCTGCGTTTTGGATTTAGAAGCAGATATTTCCCTGTGCTTACTGCTGTTTCTTCCATATGCCGGTAATGGGCTGAAAACGCCTGTTTTGGGACTCTGCAGAGAAAGTGTTTGCAGACGGCTGAATCCACACACGGGTTTAACTCTGGAAGTTGGGCCACATTGACCACCGTTCTGTTAGATAGCTGCGTTTTGGATTTAGAAGCAGATATTTCCCTGGGCTTACTGCTTTTTCTTCCATATGCCGGTATTGGGCTGAAAACGCCTGTTTTGGGACTCTGCAGAGACAGTGTTTGCAAACTGCTGAATCCACACACGGGTCTAACACTGGAAGTTGAGTGCACACATTGACAACCGTTCTGTTAGCTAGCTGCGTTTTGGATTTAGAAGCAGATATTTCCCTGTGCTTACTGCTGTTTCTTCCATATGCCGGTAATGGGCTGAAAACGCCTGTTTTGGGACTCTGCAGAGAAAGTGTTTGCAGACTGCTGAATCCACACACGGGTTTAACTCTGGAAGTTGAGTGCAGACATTGACAACCGTTCTGTTAGATAGCTGCGTTTTGGATTTAGAAGCAGATATTTCCCTGTGCTTACTGCTGTTTCTTCCATATGCCGGTAATGGGCTGAAAACGCCTGTTTTGGCACCCTGCAGAGAAAGTGTTTGCAGACTGCTGAATCCACACACGGGTTTAACTCCGGAAGTTGAGTGCACACATTGACAACCGTTCTGTTAGATTGCTGCGTTTTGGATTTAGAAGCAGATATTTCCCTGGGCTTACTGCTGTTTATTCCTTATGCCGGTAATGGGCTGAAAACGCCTGGTTTGGGACTCTGCAGAGAAGATGTTTGCAGACTGCTGAATCCACACACGGGTTTAACTCTGGAAGTTGAGTGCACACATTGACAACCGTTCTGTTAGATAGCTGCGTTTTGGATTTAGAAGCAGATATTTCCCTGGGCTTACTGCTGTTTCTTCCATATGCCGGTAATGGGCTGAAAACGCCTGTTTTGGGACTCTGCAGAGAAAGTGTTTGCAGACTGCTGAATCCACACACGGGTTTAACTCTGGAAGTTGAGTGCACACATTGACAACCGTTCTGTTAGATAGCTGCGTTGTGGATTTAGAAGCAGATATTTCCCTGTGCTTACTGCTGTTTCTTCCATATGCCGGTAATGGGCTGAAAACGCCTGTTTTGGGACTCGGCAGAGAAAGTGTTTGCAGACTCCTGAATCCACACACGGGTTTAACTCTGGAAGTTGAGTGCACACCTTGACAACCGTTCTGTTAGATAGCTGCGTTTTGGATTTAGAAGCAGATATTTCCCTGGGCTTACTGCTGTTTCTTCCATATGCCGGTAATGGGCTGAAAACGCGTGTTTTGGGACTCTGCAGAGAAAGTGTTTGCAGACTGCTGAATCCACACACGGGTTTAACTCTGGAAGTTGAGTGCACACATTGACAACCGTTCTGTTAGATAGCTGCGTTTTGGATTTAGAAGCAGATATTTTCCTGGGCTTACTGCTGTTTCTTCCATATGCCGGTAATGGGCTGAAAACGCCTGGTTTGGGACTCTGCAGAGAAAGTGTTTGCAGACTGCTGAATCCACACACGGGTTTAACTCTGGAAGTTGAGTGCACACATTGACAACCGTTCTGTTAGATAGCTGCGTTTTGGATTTAGAAGCACATATTTCCCTATGCTTACTGCTGTTTCTTCCATATGCCGGTAATGGGCTGAAAACGCCTGGTTTGGGACTCTGCAGAGAAGATGTTTGCAGACTGCTGAATCCACACACTGGTTTAACTCTGGAAGTTGAGTGCACACATTGACAACTGTTCTGTTAGATAGCTGCGTTTTGGATTTAGAAGCAGATATTTCCCTGTGCTTACTGCTGTTTCTTCCATATGCCGGTAATGGTCTGAAAACGCCTGTTTTGGGACTCTGCAGAGAAAGTGTTTGCAGAGTGCTGAATCCACACACAGGTTTAACTCTGGAAGTTGAGTGCACACATTGACAACCGTTCTGTTAGATAGCTGCGTTTTGGATTTAGAAGCAGATATTTCCCTGTGCTTACTGCTGTTTCTTCCATATGCCGGTAATGGGCTGAAAACGCCTGTTTTGGGACTCTGCAGAGAAAGTGTTTGCAGACGGCTGAATCCACACACGGGTTTAAATCTGGAATTTGAGGCACACATTGACCACCGTTCTGTTAGATAGCTGAGTTTTGGATTTAGAAGCAGATATTTCCCTGGGCTTACTGCTTTTTCTTCCATATGCCGGTATTGGGCTGAAAACGCCTGTTTTGGGACTCTGCAGAGACAGTGTTTGCAGACTGCTGAATCCACACACGGGTTTAACTCTGGAAGTTGAGTGCACACATTGACAACCGTTCTGTTAGCTAGCTGCGTTTTGGATTTAGAAGCAGATATTTCCCTGTGCTTACTGCTGTTTCTTCCATATGCCGGTAATGGGCTGAAAACGCCTGTTTTGGGACTCTGCAGAGAAAGTGTTTGCAGACTGCTGAATCCACACACGGGTTTAACTCTGGAAGTTGAGTGCAGACATTTACAACCGTTCTGTTAGATAGCTGCGTTTTGGATTTAGAAGCAGATATTTCCCTGTGCTTACTGCTGTTTCTTCCATATGCCGGTAATGGGCTGAAAACCCCTGTTTTGGGACTCTGCAGAGAAAGTGTTTGCAGACTGCTGAATCCACACACGGGTTTATCTCTGGAAGTTGAGAGCACACATTGACAACCGTTCTGTTAGATAGCTGCGTTTTGGATTTAGAAGCAGATATTTCCCTGGGCTTACTGCTGTTTCTTCCATATGCCGGTAATGGGCTGAAAACGCCTGTTTGGGACTCTGCAGAGAAAGTGTTTGCAGACTGCTGAATCCACACACGGGTTTAACTCTGGAAGTTGAGTGCACACATTGACAACCGTTCTGTTAGATAGCTGCGTTTTGGATTTAGAAGCAGATATTTCCCTGTGCTTACTGCTGTTTCTTCCATATGCCGGTAATGGGCTGAAAACGCCTGGTTTGGGACTCTGCAGAGAAGATGTTTGCAGACTGCTGAATCCACACACGGGTTTAACTCTGGAAGTTGAGTGCACACATTGACAGCCGTTCTGTTAGATAGCTGCGTTTTGGATTTAGAAGCAGATATTTCCCTGTGCTTACTGCTGTTTCTTCCATATGCCGGTAATGGGCTGAAAACGCCTGTTTTGGGACCCTGCAGAGAAAGTGTTTGCAGACTGCTGAATCCACACACGGGTTTAACTCCGGAAGTTGAGTGCACACATTGACAACCGTTCTGTTAGATAGCTGCGTTTTGGATTTAGAAGCAGATATTTCCCTGTGCTTACTGCTGTTTCTTCCATATGCCGGTAATGGGCTGAAAACGCCTGTTTTGGGACTCTGCAGAGAAAGTGTTTGCAGACTGCTGAATCCACACACGGGTTTAACTCTGGAAGTTGAGTGCACACATTGACAACCGTTCTGTTAGATAGCTGCGTTTTGGATTTAGAAGCAGATATTTCCCTGGGCTTACTGCTGTTTCTTCCATAGGCCGGTAATGGGCTGAAAACGCCTGTTTTGGGACTCTGCAGAGAAAGTGTTTGCAGACTGCTGAATCCACACACGGGTTTAACTCTGGAAGTTGAGTGCACATATTGACAACCGTTCTGTTAGATAGCTGCGTTTTGGATTTGAAGCAGATATTTCCCTGTGCTTACTGCTGTTTCTTCCATATGCCGGTAATGGGCTGAAAACGCCTGTTTTGGGACTCTGCAGAGAAAGTGTTTGCAGACTGCTGAATCCACACACGGGTTTAACTCTGGAAGTTGAGTGCACACCTTGACAACCGTTCTGTTAGATAGCTGCGTTTTGGATTTAGAAGTAGATATTTCCCTGGGCTAACTTCTGTTTCTTCCATATGCCGGTAATGGGCTGAAAACGCCTGTTTTGGGACTCAGCAGAGAAAGTGTTTGCAGACTGCTGAATCCACACACGGGTTTAACTCTGGAAGTTGAGTGCACACATTGACAACCGTTCTGTTAGATAGCTGCGTTTTGGATTTAGAAGCAGATATTTCCCTGGGCTTACTGCTGTTTATTCCATATGCCGGTAATGGGCTGAAAACGCCTGGTTTGGGACTCTGCAGAGAAGATGTTTGCAGAGTGCTGAATCCACACACGGGTTTAACTCTGGAAGTTGAGTGCAGACATTGACAACCGTTCTGTTAGATAGCTGCGTTTTGGATTTAGAAGCAGATATTTTCCTGTGCTTACTGCTGTTTCTTCCATATGCCGGTAATGGGCTGAAAACGCCTGGTTTGGGACTCTGCAGAGAAGATGTTTGCAGACTGCTGAATCCACACACTGGTTTAACTCTGGAAGTTGAGTGCACACATTGACAACTGTTCTGTTAGATAGCTGCGTTTTGGATTTAGAAGCAGATATTTCCCTGTGCTTACTGCTGTTTCTTCCATATGCCGTTAATGGGCTGAAAACGCCTGTTTTGGGACTCTGCAGAGAAAGTGTTTGCAGACGGCTGAATCCACACACGGGTTTAACTCTGGAAGTTGAGGCACACATTGACCACCGTTCTGTTAGATAGCTGCGTTTTGGATTTAGAAGCAGATATTTCCCTGGGCTTACTGCTTTTTCTCCATATGCCGGTATTGGGCTGAAAACGCCTGTTTTGGGACTCTGCAGAGACAGTGTTTGCAGACTGCTGAATCCACACACGGGTTTAACTCTGGAAGTTGAGTGCACACATTGACAACCGTTCTGTTAGCTAGCTGCGTTTTGGATTTAGAAGCAGATATTTCCCTGTGCTTACTGCTGTTTCTTCCATATGCCGGTAATGGGCTGAAAACGCCTGTTTTGGGACTCTGCAGAGAAAGTGTTTGCAGACTGCTGAATCCACACACGGGTTTAACTCTGGAAGTTGAGTGCAGACATTGACAACCGTTCTGTTAGATAGCTGCGTTTTGGATTTAGAAGCAGATATTTCCCTGTGCTTACTGCTGTTTCTTCCATATG
This sequence comes from Aotus nancymaae, assembly GCF_030222135.1. NCBI lineage: Eukaryota > Metazoa > Chordata > Mammalia > Primates > Aotidae > Aotus > Aotus nancymaae. Next base: position 68,491 of record NW_026989137.1, read on the forward strand.
CCGGTAATGGGCTGAAAACCCCTGTTTTGGGACTCTGCAGAGAAAGTGTTTGCAGACTGCTGAATCCACACACGGGTTTATCTCTGGAAGTTGAGTGCACACATTGACAACCGTTCTGTTAGATAGCTGTGTTTTGGATTTAGAAGCAGATATTTCCCTGGGCTTACTGCTGTTTCTTCCATATGCCGGTAATGGGCTGAAAACGCCTGTTTTGGGACTCTGCAGAGAAAGTGTTTGCAGACTGCTGAATCCACACACGGGTTTAACTCTGGACGTTGAGTGCACACATTGACAACCGTTCTGTTAGATAGCTGCGTTTTGGATTTAGAAGCAGATATTTCCCTGTGCTGACTGCTGTTTCTTCCATATGCCGGTAATGGGCTGAAAACGCCTGTTTTGGGACTCTGCAGAGAAAGTGTTTGCAGACTGCTGAATCCACACACGGGTTTAACTCTGGAAGATGAGTGCACACATTGACAGCCGTTCTGTTAGATAGCTGAGTTTTGGATTTAGAAGCAGATATTTCCCTGTGCTTACTGCTGTTTCTTCCATATGCCGGTAATGGGCTGAAAACGCCTGTTTTGGGACTCTGCAGAGAAAGTGTTTGCAGACTGCTGAATCCACACACGGGTTTAATTCTGGAAGATGAGTGCACACATTGACAACCGTTCTGTTAGATAGCTGCGTTTTGGATTTAGAAGCAAATATTTCCCTGTGCTTACTGCTGTTTCTTCCATATGCCGGTAATGGGCTGAAACGCCTGTTTGGGACTCTGCAGAGAAGTGTTTGCAGACTGCTGAATCCACACACGGGTTTAACTCTGGAAGTTGAGTGCACACATTGACAACCGTTCTGTTAGATAGCTGCGTTTTGGATTTAGAAGCAGATATTTCCCTGTGCTTACTGCTGTTTCTTCCATATGCCGGTAATGGGCTGAAAACGCCTGGTTTGGGACTCTGCAGAGAAGATGTTTGCAGACAGCTGAATCCACACACGGGTTTCACTCTGGAAGTTGAGTGCACACATTGACAGCCGTTCTGTTAGATAGCTGCGTTTTGGATTTAGAAGCAGATATTTCCCTGTGCTTACTGCTGTTTCTTCCATATGCCGGTAATGGGCTGAAAACGCCTGTTTTGGGACCCTGCAGAGAAAGTGTTTGCAGACTGCTGAATCCACACACGGGTTTAACTCCGGAAGTTGAGTGCACACATTGACAACCGTTCTGTTAGATTGCTGCGTTTTGGATTTAGAAGCAGATATTTCCCTGGGCTTACTGCTGTTTATTCCATATGCCGGTAATGGGCTGAAAACGCCTGGTTTGGGACTCTGCAGAGAAGATGTTTGCAGACTGCTGAATCCACACACGGGTTTAACTCTGGAAGTTGAGTGCACACATTGACAACCGTTCTGTTAGATAGCTGCGTTTTGGATTTAGAAGCAGATATTTCCCTGGGCTTACTGCTGTTTCTTCCATATGCCGGTAATGGGCTGAAAACGCCTGTTTTGGGACTCTGCAGAGAAAGTGTTTGCAGACTGCTGAATCCACACACGGGTTTAACTCTGGAAGTTGAGTGCACACATTGACAACCGTTCTGTTAGATAGCTGCGTTTTGGATTTAGAAGCAGATATTTCCCTGTGCTTACTGCTGTTTCTTCCATATGCCGGTAATGGGCTGAAAACGCCTGTTTTGGGACTCGGCAGAGAAAGTGTTTGCAGACTCCTGAATCCACACACGGGTTTAACTCTGGAAGTTGAGTGCACACCTTGACAACCGTTCTGTTAGATAGCTGCGTTTGGATTTAGAAGCAGATATTTCCCTGTGCTTACTGCTGTTTCTTCCATATGCCGGTAATGGGCTGAAAACCCCTGTTTTGGGACTCTGCAGAGAAAGTGTTTGCAGACTGCTGAATCCACACACGGGTTTATCTCTGGAAGTTGAGTGCACACATTGAAAACCGTTCTGTTAGATAGCTGCGTTTTGGATTTAGAAGCAGATATTTCCCTGTGCTTACTGCTGTTTCTTCCATATGCCGGTAATGGGCTGAAAACGCCTGTTTTGGGACTCTGCAGAGAAAGTGTTTGCAGACTGCTGAATCCACACACGGGTTTAACTCTGGAAGTTGAGTGCACACATTGACAACCGTTCTGTTAGATAGCTGCGTTTCGGATTTAGAAGCAGATATTTCCCTGTGCTTACTGCTGTTTCTTCCATATGCCGGTAATGGGCTGAAAACGCCTGGTTTGGGACTCTGCAGAGAAGATGTTTGCAGACTGCTGAATCCACACACGGGTTTAACTCTGGAAGTTGAGTGCACACATTGACAGCCGTTCTGTTAGATAGCTGCGTTTTGGATTTAGAAGCAGATATTTCCCTGTGCTTACTGCTGTTTCTTCCATATGCCGGTAATGGGCTGAAAACGCCTGTTTTGGGACCCTGCAGAGAAAGTGTTTGCAGACTGCTGAATTCACACACGGGTTTAACTCCGGAAGTTGAGTGCACACATTGACAACCGTTCTGTTAGATAGCTGCGTTTTGGATTTAGAAGCAGATATTTCCCTGTGCTTACTGCTGTTTCTTCCATATGCCGGTAATGGGCTGAAAACGCCTGTTTTGGGACTCTGCAGAGAAAGTGTTTGCAGACTGCTGAATCCACACACGGGTTTAACTCTGGAAGTTGAGTGCACACATTGACAACCGTTCTGTTAGATAGCTGCGTTTTGGATTTAGAAGCAGATATTTCCCTGGGCTTACTGCTGTTTCTTCCATAGGCCGGTAATGGGCTGAAAACGCCTGTTTTGGGACTCTGCAGAGAAAGTGTTTGCAGACTGCTGAATCCACACACGGGTTTAACTCTGGAAGTTGAGTGCACACATTGACAACCGTTCTGTTAGATAGCTGCGTTTTGGATTTGAAGCAGATATTTCCCTGTGCTTACTGCTGTTTCTTCCATATGCCGGTAATGGGCTGAAAACCCCTGTTTTGGGACTCTGCAGAGAAAGTGTTTGCAGACTGCTAAATCCACACACGGGTTTAACTCTGGAAGTTGAGTGCACACATTGACAACCGTTCTGTTAGATAGCTGCGTTTTGGATTTAGAAGTAGATATTTCCCTGGGCTTACTTCTG